>NW_023214448.1:0-7949 GCF_002007445.2 Ailuropoda melanoleuca
GTTAAAGGAGAGCTTCCCTGGGAGGCCAAGATCAGGGCCCACAGATGGTATGAGATAAAAATCAGTCTTATCCTTATCATCACTACCAAATGCAGGAAATTGCAATGATAGCAACTTACCCATAGTACAGAGACATCAAAAGGACCCCTACAGATGGTTACCTGCTCCATGGTCAACACAGGTAACAGAGGCTTTCACAGTCTCTGGACTCCTCCCCTTGTCCTGCCCAAATCTCTGAAGCATAGAGATCATTTACCATCAGAATTTTAGTCATCTTAGAGATGTCTGGCACCATTCCATTGGACTACAAAATAGAACAGAATAGCTCACTGTCACAACACGAAAGTGCACCTGAATACATTTAGTAGTTCTTTCTCTGCAACTTTTGCCTCATGGAAATCATAATCCTAACATAGAATCGCTATGAGGGTTGGGAAGTAAATAGCAGAGGTAAGGGAATATTTAAGCAATCTTTAGAAGCATTGTATCACTCTGTAGAAGAGGCTGAGTGTTTTTAAATGCTATTTCCCACCTTACAGCACACTCTGAACAGACCAGAGCCTCCATCAATTAAAAAAGGATAGTTCTTTCAGTCACTTTAATATCAGAACAGTAGTATAGTATCTCTATTCCTAGGGACCTTTAAGTCTCTTACTCAAAGGTCCTCCACTGAGATAATTATCTTCATGATCATGATGGGCAAAGGTGAAAAGGGCAGCCAAATTCGTTCCAGTTGGCCACACAACAAGAAAATCGTAATACTTCTTAGGTTTCCAGACCGAGAAGAACAGAAGTAAGAGTGAAATGGTACCCTGTATGGAAGAACAAGGGGTTTGGAGTCAATTTGGAGATCCCACATAGGTTTCTGACACTAAAATCCTCTGTAATTCATATCACCTCAAAGCCCTTGTCTAACCATATAGAAAATGGGACTTATTCCATCTACACCCTAGTTTAGAGGTTAAAGAGGGAGAATGCTACACAGAGCCAGTATAGAGTCTCCCAAGTGCAGGTGCTCAGTGAAGTCATAACTACCATTGGGTCTATTTCTTTTCCAGAGAAAAGAACACAGTTAAAATCATTTTTCGAAAAGATGACTCACAAGATGATTTTCAAACCTTAAGGAAGGTCAAGAAGCTGCTATTTTGTCGGAATTCTCTAAGAAATCATGTTGTTAGAGTGGTGGGGACAATAGCACCATCATCATCACTGGGAGTGGGGAGTTTCCCATCTCCATAAGGTTATGTTGACCCCCTTAACTCAATGCCACCAGAAAGGAAAGTTGGAGGGAATTTGCTGGGGGTGGGGGGGCAAAAGCCAAGGCTGCCAGGGTGTCTGGGACATACAGAACTCTGATAGGAGGCTTAAATCCTGTCTATGTTAGGATAGTCAGTGCTCTTCAGAGACAAAAGGATATTGTGTGTGAGCCCTGATGTAGAAGATGTGGCAAATATTCATTGCAATTCTCTCTCTGAACCTTAGGATAAGCAGCAAAGTTATTTTGAATTATTGAACAAGAAGAGACTTTCTCGTCTTTTGACGAGGTCTAGGGTTCTATTCCTTGGTGGCCTAAGAACAGAATCTAGTTAATTTCAGGATTTTAAAATGTAGATATGATTCATTTCCGAACATATCATCAGTTTGGGTAAATAGTCTATGACCACTGGAAAATAATTTATTCTGCACTTATAATGGAATGTTCCATAGACGTCAGTTAGGTCACATTTGTTCCCAATGTGTTGTCTGGTATTTCTATCAGCAATTGAGAAAACCATATTATAATTTCCAAAAAATTTCAAAAAAAATAAAACGGTGGAAAGCCATTCCAAAGTTGTGTGAAATGAAAAGAAAGTGGCATCAGTCCATTCAGCGAATTAAGTTTGTGTAGAGAGATGGCAACATTGATCAGCGAAGACATCAGGGTTTCCCAATAGATGTGTTGAACCTTAAGGAAAATGCCATAGATGTAACACTCAAGAAGAGGGTATGGTAAGGGTCTTGCAAATCCAATCGTCTGTCATGACGATGGAAGCATATTTCAGAGTGGAAATGAAAGCATCAGGAAAGGGCCAGTAGCCAACTTTAAGAAAGACCATTGTATAGAAGCCATCTTTCAACTCACGTCTACAGTCATGAAGATGAAACTGTTTGCACAGGTGTCCAGGAAAACATGAGGAAAGTGTCCTATATTGAAATCTAAGAAAGAATACCATACTTAATAGTANGAGAAAGCATCTTGCATTTCATAGTCTTCTGTCATGAAAATGGAAGCATGTGCAAAAGTGTGTACGAAAACATAAACACAAAGTGCTTGGCTTCACTCTACAGAAGAACACTGTAAAACACCATGTCTCAACTTGCAACTTCTGTCATGAAGATGGAAGCCTTGAACAGAGTGTGTGCGAACGCGTAAAGAACGTGCCGTTTACTTAATTCTGAGAGGCAAGTCTGTGTAGACAGACTGCAATATCGAACCCATCTCCTGATGAATGAGTCAACCAGGATTTTTGTCCCTGTGTGTTGATCCTTAAGGAAAGTGCCATAAACTTAATAGTAGGTGAGAACCCTGGATACATATCCTCTTACAAACCACAACTTCTGTCATGAAGATGGAAACGTTTGAAATGTTGTTTTGAAAGCATAAGGAAAGTGGCAGAGACTTAGCTTCAAGAAAGAACCGTACCGAATCCAGCCTTCAAACACGTCTTCTTTCATGAAGTTGAAAGCATTCTCAGAAGTGTGTTGCTTAGCATAAGGAAATTACCATATGCTTAACTTTAAGAAAGAACTCCCTAGAAAACTCTCTGAAACTCACATCTTTCTCATGAAGCTGGAAGCATTGGCTCAAGGATGAGGGAACATGTAAGGAAATGCCATTTACTCAACTCTGAGCACCAAGCTTCTGTATAGAGAATGCAACTTCAAACATCCTGATGCATGAAGAGAGGAGCTTTTTCAAATATCTGTGTTGAACCTTAAGAGAAGTGCCATACACTTTAACACTAAAAGAGAGCACCATCTAGAGACAGCCTTCCAAATCACATCTATCTTCATGAAGATGGATGTATTTTAAAAGTGTGTATGAAAACCTAAGGAACGTGCTTATGGTCATGTAAGAACAGACTTTGGAAACGATTTTCCCACTCACATCTTCTGTAATGAAGATGGAAGTACTGAAGAAGTGTGAGTGAAAGCATAAGGAGAGGTTCTATCTAAGTAGTAGTGAGAACCAAGTCTATGTTGATAGAAGGCAACATCGAACTAACATCGTGACCCGTGAACATACACGTATTTTCCAATACATATGTTGAACCTTAAGGAAAGGGCAATATACACAAATATCAGTCAGAACAACTAATAGAAACAATCTTCCAAGTCACATCTTCTGTTAGGAAGGTGGAAATTTTTCAAAAGTGTCCCCGAATGCATAAGGAAGGTGACTCCTGCTTTCAGTTTAGGAGAGAACACTCTATATAAAAGCATCTTATACCTCACGTCTGGTGTCATGAAGTGGGAGCATTGTGCAAAAGGGGGTCTACAAGGATCAAGATAATGTCCTTCATTTAACTACATAAGAACACTACACAGAAAGAATCTCTCAACTTACATCTGTCATGAGGAGGAAAGCCGTTTGAAATGGTTGTGTGAAAACGAAAAGAAAGTGCCATCAATCAATTCAGCAAACCAAGTTTGTGTCGAGAGACAGCAACGTTCATCAGTGAAGACACCAGGGTATCCCAATATGTGTGTTGAACCGTACAGATAATGCCATAGACGTAACTCTCAGTAAGAAGGGGGGTTGGAAAGGGTCTTCCAAATCCCGTCATCTGTCATGATGATGGAAGCATGTTTCAGAGTGGGAATGAAGCTAAGGAAAGGCCCATTAACCAATCTTTAAGAAGGAACACTGTATCAAAGCTGTCTTTCAACTCACATCTTCGTTCATGAAGATGAAACCATTTGCACAGGTGTCTAAAAATTAGAGGAACATACCATACACTGATGTCTAAGAAAGAACATGGTAGAGAAAGCATCTTGCATCTCACAGGCTTCTGTCATGAAAATGGAAGCATGTGCAAAAGTGTGTATGAAAACATAAACAAAAAGTGCTTGGCTTAACTCTACAAAAGAACACTGTATGGACACCAAGTCTCAACATGCAACTTCTGTCATGAAGATGGAAGCCTTGGCAGAGTGTGTGTGATCATGTGAAGAAAGTGCCATCTACTTAATTCTGAGAACCAAGTCTGTGTAGATAGACTGCAATGTCAAACCCACCTCCTGATGAACGAATCAGCCAGGCTTTTCTCCCCTGTGTGTTGAACATTAAGGAAAGTGCCATAAGCTTAATAGGAGAGGAGAACACTGGATAGAGAGCATCTTTCAAACCACAACTTCTGTCATGATGATGGAAAAGTTTTCAAGGTTGTGTTGAAAGCGTAAGGAAAGTGGCAGAGACTTAGCTTGAAGAAAGGACCATACCGAATCCATTGTTCAAGGCACGTCTTCATTCATGGAGTTGGAAGCACTCTCAGAATGTGTTGCTCAGCATAAGGAAATTATCATATGCTTAACTTATGAAAGAACTCCAAAGAAAACCGTATGAAACTCACATTGTCTCTCATGATGCTGGAAGTATTGGCTAACGGCAAGGGAATGTGTAACGAAATGCCATTTACTCAACCCTTTTCACCAAGAGTCTGCATAGAGAATGCTACTTCAAACATCCTGATGCATGGAGAGAGAAGCTTTTTCAAATATCTCTGTTGAACCTTAAGAGAAGTGCCATAAGCTTAACACTATGAAAGAGCATCATCTAGAGACAACCTACCAAATCACATCTACGTTCATGAAGATGGTTGTATTCTCCAAAAGTGTGAATGAAAACCTAAGGAACGTGAAGTATGCTCATGCAAGAACACCCTTTGGAAAAGATCTTCCAACTCAGATCTTCTGTAATGAAGATGGAAGTACTTGAAGAGGTGTGAGTGAAAGCGTAAAGAGATTTTATATCTAAGTAGTTTTGTGAACCAAGTCTGTGTTGATAGAAGGCAACATCGAACAAACATCGTGACACATGAACATACACGTGTTCTCCAATACATGTGTTGAACCTTAAGGAAAGGGAAATATACAAAAATCTCGGTCAGAACACCAAATAGACACCATCGTCCAAGTCGCATCTTCTGTTAGGAAGGTGGCACATTTTTCAACAATGTGCACGAATAAATAAGGAAGGTGTCACCTGCTTTATGCTAGGAGCTAACACTCTATATAAAAGCATCTTGCACCTCACATCTGGTGTCATGACCTGGGAGCTGTGCAAAATGGCATCTGCAAGGTTTAGGATAATGCCCTTCATTTAACTACGTAAGAACACTACACAGAAAGCATCTCTCAACTTACATCTGTCATGAGGAGGAAAGCCTTTCAAAACGGTTGTGTGCAAATGTAAAGAAAGTGCCAGTAGACAATTCAGCGAACCAAGTTTGTGTCGAGAGACAGCAACATTAATCAGTGAAGATACCAGGGATTCCCAATACGTGTGTTGAACCTTAAGTAAACTGCCATAAACGTAACTCTCAGTAAAAAGAGGGCATGGAAAGAGTCTTCCAACCCCCATCATCTGTCATAATGATGGAAGCATGTTTCAGAGTGGGAATGAAAGCATAAGGAAAGGGCCACTAACCAGTCTTTAAGAAAGAACATTGTATCGAAGCCATCTTTCAATTCACATCTTTGGACGTGAAGATGAATCCGTTTGCACAGGTGTCTAAGATACATAAGGAAAGTGCCAAATACTGAAGTGTAAGAAAGAACAACATAAGAAAGCATGTTGTATCCCATGTCTTCTGTCATGAAAATGGAAGCATGTGCAAAAGTGTGTATGAAACATAAACAAAAAGTGCTTGGCTTAACTCTATAAAAGAACACTGTATAGACACCATGTCTCAACTCGCAACTTCTGTTGTGAAGATGGAAGCCTTGAAAAGAGTGTGTGCGAGTGTGTAAAGAACGTGCGGTCTACTTAATTCTGAGAACCATGTCTATGTAGATAGACTGCAATATCGAACCCACCTCCTGAAGAATGAATCAACCAGGCTTTTCTTCCCTGTGTGTTGAACATTAAGGAAAGTGCCATAAGCTTAATAGTAGGTGGGAACACTGGATAGATATCATCTTACAACCAACAACTTCTGTCATGAAGATGGAAATGTAGCAACGTTGTGTTGAAAGCATAAGGAAAGTGGCAGAGACTTACCTTCAAAAAAAAAACCGTACCGAATCCATCCTTCAAGGCACGTCTTCTTTCATAGAGTTGGAAGCATTCTCAGAAGTATATTTCTCAGCATAAGGAAATTAGTGTATGCTTAACTTTATGAAAGAGCTCTGTAGAAAACCCTCTGAACCTCATATCTACTCTCATGAAGCTGGAAGCATTGGCTCAAGAGTGAGGGAATGTGTAAAGAAATGCCTTTTCTCAACTCTGAGCACCAAGACTCTGTATAGAGAATGCAACTTCAAGCATCCTGATGCTTGAAGAGAGAAGCTTTTTCAAATATCTGTGTTGGACCTTAAGAGTAGTGCCATACCCTTAACACTAAGAAAGAGCACCATCTAGAGACAACCTTCCAAATCACATCTACCTTCATGAAGATGGATGTATGTTCCAAACATGCATATGAAAACCTAAGGAAAGTGCTGTATGCTCTGGTAAGGACACCTTTTGGAAAAGATCTTCAACATGCAACTTTTGTAATGAAGATGGAAGTACTTGCAGAGGTGTGAGTGAAAGCACACATCTTACAACGTACACTATCTTTGATAAATGTGGACTCCGTATCGTAAGTGGTTGTGGCAATGTAATTAAAATGCCACAGGGTTGTAGATTGTATAAAAAGACATGACCCATCCATTTGTTATCTACAAGAGACTCATTTTGAACCTAAAGATACATTCAGACTGAAAGTAAAGGGTTGGAATACCATCTTTCACGGCAATGGACATCAAAAGAAACCTGGGGTAGCAATTCTTATATCAGACAGATGAGATTTTAAACTAAAGACTATAGTTAGAGAAAGAGAAGGACACTATATTATTCTTAAAGGATGTATCCAACAAGTGGATATGAAAATTATAAATATATATGCCCCCAACAGTGGACCAGCAAGATACACAAGCCAACTCTAAACCAGAAAAAAAAGACATATAGTTAAAAATACATTAAGAGTAGGGGACCTCAACAATCAGAAATAGAACACCATGGCAAAAACTAAGCAAAGAATCAAAGGCTTTGAATGCCATACTTGACGAGTTGGAACTCATAGAGAAATATATAAAACACTACACCCCAGAACCAAAGAATACTCATTCTATTCTAATGCCCATGGAACATTCTCAAGAATAGATCATGCTCTGGGACACAAAACAGGTCTCAGCCAATACCAAAAGATTGAAATTATCCCCTGCATATTCTCAGACCACAACGCTCTGAAATTGGAACTCAACCACAAGGAAAAACCTGGAAGAAACTCAAACACTTGGAGGCTAAGAACCATCCTGCTCAAGAATGACTCGATAAACCAGGAAATCAAAAAACAAATTAAAGAATTTATGGAGAACAACAAGAATGAAAACACAACAGGCCAAAATCTATGGGATACTGCAAAGGCAGTCCTAAGGGAGAAATACATACCCATCCAAGCCTCACTCAAACAAATGGAAGAATCGAAAATGCAGTTTATATATTCTCACTTCAAGAAGCTGGAACAAAGGGGAGGTTAAGATGGCGGAGGAGTAGGGGACACCTTTTTCAGCCGGTCCCCTGAGTTGAGCTGGATAGGTACCAGACCAGCAGGAATATCCACGGAATCAGCCTGAGACGCAGGAAGATACATCTGGATCTCTACAAATGAACATCTCCAGCGCTGAGTATCGAGGTACGAAGC
>NW_023214448.1:12382-13074 GCF_002007445.2 Ailuropoda melanoleuca
ATGTAAAGTTTGATGCTTCATTAGTTGCGTATATCACCCAGTGCACCATGCAATATGTGCCCTCCTTACTACCCATCACCAGTCTATCCCATTCCCCCACCCCCTCCCCTCTGAAGTCTTCAGTTTGTTTCTCATAGTCCATAGTCTCTCATGTTTCATTCCCCCTTCTGATTACCCCCCTTTTCTTTATCCCTTTCTTCCCCTACCGATCCTCCTAGTTCTTATGTTCCATAGATGAGAGAAATCATATGATAATTGTCTTTCTCTGCTTGACTTATTTCACTTAGCATTATCTCCTCCAGCGCCGTCCATGTTGCAGCAAATCTTGAGAACTCGTTCTTTCTGACAGCTGAGTAATATTCCATTGTATATATGGACCGCAGCTTCTTAATCCAGTCATCTGTTGAAGGGCAGGGAATTATGACTCAAAGTGGTTGTGGAAGCTTTAGGATAGGTCTACATACATATCTGTAAGAAACAACAGTATATAGGAACCGCCCTCAGCTAACATCACCCTCATGATTATACAACCCTTCCGAAAATAGGGAGTGTATGAATCACCAATGCACCGCATATATATATATAAGAAACAGCAGTGCACAGTATACAAGCCCTTACAATGAACATCACCATTCACAAATATGGAAACACGAACCAAGGAGGAGGTAGAATCTGAAGTAAAGGACCACATA
>NW_023214449.1:0-598 GCF_002007445.2 Ailuropoda melanoleuca
GATTATCCATCATGACCAAGTGGGATTCATCCCTGGGATGCAAGGGTGGTTCAACATTTGCAAATCAATCATGATGTGATACATCATATCAACAATAAAAGAGTGAAGAACCATATGATCCTCTCAATTAATGCAGAAAAAGCCTTTGACAAAATACAGCATCTTTTCCTGATTAAAACCCTTCAGACTGTAGGGATTGAGGGTACGTTCCTCAATTTCATAAAAACCACCTATGAAAAGCCTACAGCGAATATCACTCTCAACAGGGAAAAGCTGAAAGCCTTTCCCTTAAGATCAGGAACACAACAAGGAGGCCCACTCTCACCATTATTATTCAACATAGTACTACAAGTCCTTGCAACAACAATCAGACAACAAAAAGGGATAAAAGGTATTCAAATCGGCAAAGGAGAAGTCAAACTGTCTCTCTTTGCAGATGACATGACACTCTATGGATAACCCAAAAGACTCCACTCACAAACTACCAGAAGTTATAGAGCAATTCAGTAATGTGGTGGGATACAAATTCAATGCTCAGAAATCAGTTGCATTTCTATACACGAACAATGAGACTGAAGAAAGAGAAATTAGGGAATCC
>NW_023214450.1:0-598 GCF_002007445.2 Ailuropoda melanoleuca
CCATAACGCCGGGATCACGCCCTGAGCCGAAGGCAGACGCTTAACCACTGTGCCACCCAGGCGCCCCTACATTCAAAAATTTTTATGCAAATTTTTTCATTTTATTCTTGTGCCAAATACGAGTAATGATAGTCCTTCTTTAAAGCTTAACAAAGAGCTGTTCTAATGGTGTCATTTTGGTTTTACAGATTCATTTAACTGGGGGAACATATTTACTATAGCCAAACAGGATTTTATGGAGTACTTAGTGTCTAAAAGGAAGGAGGAACAAACATTTTTTTGAAACAGGGGGATTCAATTGCTTCTGATAAGCGGACAGTTTGTGATGTACTTCTAATTCCATCAGATTTATCTACTCTGAATTATATCTACCATTCCTACAGACCCAAAGCATACTTGTGTTCCTAAGTAGTGGGGACAGATAAGAGTGAATTTTCTGGCTTGGATGGGAAGGTATTGGTCCAAATCCAGTCTTCCTTTAGACCAAGAAAGTTTTGATGCTGACATACCTGAGGCTTGGGGAAGGTCTAGTACCATCATAATTAGCATCCATCATTTCTACTCTTCAACCACTCACTAACAAACTAAAAGGAAATGA
>NW_023214451.1:0-598 GCF_002007445.2 Ailuropoda melanoleuca
CCATAATGCCGGGATCACGCCCTGAGCCGAAGGCAGACGCTCAACCGCTGTGCCACCCAGGCGCCCCAGGATTAGAGTTTCTATAACTTGTCCAAGGTCACACAATTAATAAGGCTGGGATTAAAACCCACACAATCTGACATTAAAGACCACTCTTTGGTTTTGCTGTTACTGCCTCCTGTTGCATAGCTTCAGTGAATTTGAAGAACTTCTTTTAACCATACAGATGCTGTTAATTTCCTAAGTTTTTCTTTTCTGTGCAGAATATCTTCCATTTGCTTAACTTTCTTCCTTTCAGTATTTCCCAAACCTCTTCTTATTTCTTGCCTCTCTCCTGAGTTTTGTGACAGGGTTTCAGAATGCAGGCCCCCTTTGGCCTGGGATTTTAGGTTTTTCTCTTAGAACCTCTTCCAAGATCTTTGAGATGATATACTGAGGGTTTTCTGACATTAAGGGCCTTAGCAAGAAGAGTAGAACTTGAGGGGCGCCTGGGTGGCACAGCGGTTAAGTGTCTGCCTTCAGCTCAAGGCGTGATCCTGGCGTTCCGGGATCGAGCCCCACATCAGGCTCCTCTGCTATGAGCCTGCTTCTTCCTCTC
>NW_023214453.1:0-598 GCF_002007445.2 Ailuropoda melanoleuca
CCCTAATGATGTACTGTATGTTGGCTAACTGAATTTAAATAAAAAGAAAAGAAAAGAAAAAAAATAATGTCATACTTTCACCTACTTAGGACTCCAAGTTGGAGTCCTGCTTGACTGCTTTTGTTTTTTGTCTTTGGGCATCCAATTTGTCTACAAATCCTCTTGGCTTTACCTTCAAAATATATCCAGCAACCAAACACTTCTTACCACCTCCCCTAAAACCATATTGGTGCAAACATTCATCATCTTCTCCCCAACCCACCCCCCGCTGCCCCGGGCACCACAATAGCTTCCCAGCAGTTTTCCCTGGTACCACTCTTATTTCTGTGTAGTGTATTTGCAACAATAGCAGCTGTTCTTTTTATTTTTTTTAAGTCTGTAGTAAAGGTTTCCATCAACTTATTCTCTGTATTCTCTAAAAACAAAAATCACAAGCTTAATATTAATGATTTAAAATACTGTACACCAAGCCAGCTCTAGCTATGCTGCAAGTTGGTCCATGTTCTCTTCACTCCTGTTTGCCAGATGATCTTTAGTAATTTTGGCAGAGATTCCCCTTCAACAGATTACAAGCTAGAAGCAAAAGCTGGCCAGCAAC
>NW_023214454.1:0-802 GCF_002007445.2 Ailuropoda melanoleuca
TGACGAGAGTGCCCCATAGTGGTCTCTGAGACCCCACACAGTGCAGGGAAATATCAACGATCATCATCTCCTGTCAAAAGGGAACATGAAGGAAAACCTTCAGGATTTTCGAGGACTCAGCGCCCTTCTCATTGGCAATAAAGCAGAGCGTCCAGNACCAGCGAACAGCAGCCTTTTCAATGGGGACCCCCATTCCACATTGGGTGTAGGGGCCTGGGGAAGTTCCAAACCCTTAGAAATAAGAAACAAAGTGTGAGGGGAAAGCCCTTGAAGTCANAAGCCCTTGAAGTCACGACGGCATTATGGAAAGTGGAACAGGAATCAAGTTGCTTTGGTACCGTGAGGGAAACACGACGAACACAGCACTGAGAAAGACAATTCGGCCAAAACCCGCTTCCAAAGAAATGTGTGCTCCCTGGGGAAATCCTGTCAAAACTGCTGGTGGCAGTGGAACGAAAAGGCCCAAATCACGTACGTCAGAAACAACAACGTAGAGGGACCGTCTTAGCACTATCATCACCCTACGTGAGTAGGGAAACATGAGGGAAAGTGGTCGCGGAAGCCTGACGAGAGTGCCCCATAGTGGTCTCTGAGACCCCACAAGTGCAGGGAAATATCAACGATCATCATCTCTCGTGAGGAAGGGAGCATGAATGAAAGGTTCAGGATTTTCGAGGATTCAGCGCCCTTCTCATTGGTAATAAAGCAGAGCGTCCAGGAATACACATCCGGCGAACAGCAGCTTTTACACTGGGTCCCCCCATTCCACATTGGGTGTAGGGGCCTGGGGAGGATCCAAACC
>NW_023214455.1:0-598 GCF_002007445.2 Ailuropoda melanoleuca
CCCCCACTGCGGCCACCAGCCTCCCCAGCTGGGCTCGCGGACAGCTCCACGCCCCCTCTGCGCTCAACAGCACTTTTCTGAAATATGAACTCAATTAGCGACTGATTTACCATTAGGCTCGCTCTAACACACAGCAATGTTCCCCAGGTTTATAAAATATTCAGAAGTAAGTTTTCCAAGGAAATGAACTTTAGAGGGCTTCAGAGGAAAATGCATGAAACACCATTATCACCACAGCAAACAGTTCCATCATCCCTCCACCCACACTGGAGTCTGGAACTCTCGGCCCCATGGAGGCAACTGCAGGAACACGTGGCCCCACAGACCCAGACCGGAGGGTCTCTCGAGCTGTCCCAGCAATGACAGCCATGCCACCATGCCTGGCAGTGACGCTCAGCCTGTCCCACGTGCTCTCGGCCGACTAGTGCCCCCACGGGGTCATGAGCTCCCCACAAAAGGGATGGGGTCTGTCTGCTGTCACGCTCCTTGGAGCCCCCAGAACCCAGCAGAGACTCAGGCAATTGTGGAGTCAATCGGCAAGTTGCTCCACGGACAGCCTCTCGAAACAGAGCTTGGAAATGCGCACGTTCACAATAAC
>NW_023214456.1:0-598 GCF_002007445.2 Ailuropoda melanoleuca
CCCCCCCCCAAACCGCATTTTTACACTTTTTTCTTCATTTTACTCATCTTAACAACATGTAAGATAGGTGGGCAGGTAAACATTATACCATCTTGCAGATAAATAAAGAAAAAAGGTCAAGTGATTTCCATGAGACCTCATATCATTAACATGACAGGGCTTTTTCTGGAATGGATAACTTCTGCTTTCTTAGTTCAGAGTTGTCTCTATTCCGCCAGAGCTCTTTCTTAATTTTATAAAGAATAAATGAGACATCCACTGGCTGTGATCCATATTGTTTGTTGTTTTTCCTCAGAGTTGGGAACTTAACACCGGGGACAATGGCAAGGTTTCGCAGCTCTGATTGTGTGACTGGCTAGGAGAAGCTAGTCACGTGCTACTTGTGTGGCCTCCACTTCCTGATGAACATCTGAGCCGGGAAAAGTGTCCTTCAGCTTTCTCTGACAAATCAAGCATATTTGACACGAACTGTTCTTCTCTGCCAGACATTTCATAGCTTTGTGCCTCAGAAATCCAAATTCCTGTCATCCCTCAACTGTCTCCCAGCAGGGCACTTTGTTTCAAGTTAACAGTATTGTAGATGTTTCCTAAACGGAGG
>NW_023214457.1:0-598 GCF_002007445.2 Ailuropoda melanoleuca
CCTCGCCTTCTCCCCCGCCAGTCCCTGTGTCCGCGCCGCCTCCGTCGCCCGGGCCGCCGCCACCGCTCAGGTAATTCTCGGCGGCGAACTCAACACGCAGCTCTCGCACGAACCAGCCGCACTTGCGCATGAGGAATTCGAGCCGAGGCTGCTCCGCGGGGGAGACGCGGAGGCAGATGCGGAGCTGGGGCCAAAGAGCAGGGTAGAAGAGGCATTCGCGCCAGTGCGAGCAGGAAGCTGAGGCCCGCAGCCGGTCGGGCGCGGGCAGGAAAGAGAAGATGTGCACGATCAGCTCGCTGGGCAGCGACGCGGCGCCTGCCGCCTGCCCGCACAGAGCCATCCGGCCCCGGCCCCGGCTGCCAGCCCCCGGCCGCCCCCGCAGTCCACGGAGCAGCCCCCGCAGCCGTCGCAGCTGCTGCAGCCGCAGCCGCTGCCGCCGCCACCGCGCCACCCGGGCGGCCCCCGCTCGGGTTCGAGCTCCCGGCGGTCGGGGATGCGGCACTGACAAGAACAACAACATCAATGACAAGGAAGAAGGGGGCGGAACCGTCGTGGGTCTTGGCGGAACCAAGTACAGCAGAAGTTGCAGAGGGGGGGA
>NW_023214458.1:0-598 GCF_002007445.2 Ailuropoda melanoleuca
AGACAATCTTCTGTATCAAGATTTAGACTAAGACAACTTACATTCCTAATGGTGTAAGCACTTTTGTCTGGTACTAGTAGAATGGATACATATGAGGGCTGTTAGTTTAGCTCTAATGTGAGCTGCATGGGAAAAGCTATAGGGGTTCTATTTGGTTTGTAGTAAACAACTTCGGAATCAATGTGTTTTTCTTTACTGAAGACTTGCTTAGTGCATCAGAAAAAAATTCTATTAGTTTGCTTCATTTAGAAGTCACCACGCATCCTGACGCGGGAGCCAGCGGCCCCCATTAAGGCCGGCATGACTGTTTGTAGCAAAATGAACCAAGCCATCTGAATTCAACCCCAGTGTCATCATTCAGGCAAGCCAGACAGAGCCATGATTTAGGATTTTCCCAACATTTTATGGCAATTTGTTTCATTTGCCACAGGCCCATAATGATGCAAATTGCCATGAAGTGGGATAATCAGGCAGTAGAAGTGTCATAAAACTGCAGGAGAAACAAATTCCCATCTTGGAACTTTGCATGCCGATGAATGTGGGGAAGAGTAAATGTGGCCCTGGCTTGGCTGGTGTTACCTCGTTGTCAAGCTCTGTG
>NW_023214459.1:0-6585 GCF_002007445.2 Ailuropoda melanoleuca
TCTTTGTTGAAGGTCTCACTGAGATCCTCCAGTCTTTTCTTACATCAGTTAGTATCTTTATGACTATTACTCTGATTTCTTTATGAGGTATATTGCTCATCTCCAAATCATTTTGTCGTGATTTTGTCCTGATCTTTCCTTTGGCATATGTTCCCCTGTCTCATTTTGTCTAATTCTCTGTGTTTGTTTCTATGTATTAGGAAAGTCAGCTACATCTCCTACTCTTAAAAGTAGTGGACTTAATGAAGAAGAGGTCCTGTTGTGCCCTGCAGTGCAATGTCCCTTGTTCACCAGAACCTGGCTCTTCACAGATGTGTCCTATGTTTGTTGCATGCCCACTACCATTGTGGTTGAGCCACATTTGCCTTCAGTTCAGTCAGCTGCATAGCCATCTTTCTTGTGGGCAAGGTTTGGCATCTGCAGTATTATGGGGCCAGTCTGGGCTGATTTTGGGCTTGTAGTTGGATCAGACCAGATGCTTGCCCTCAGCCTGTTTGCCAGAACTGTGGCCACACCTACCTGCAGGGCACTGTCCCTGCATTGTCTTCTGAGTGGCTTTGTTTGTTTGTTTGTTTTGTTTTGTTTTGGAGAGTGAGACCTGCTCAGGCCAGATGTCTGCCCTGAGTCTCTCTTTTTCAGTTGCAGTGACCACCCTCCCCCAACCCCAGTTACACAGTTCTGTCTTTGTGCTTCCCCTTGTGAGGTTTTTGTTGGCGGACAGGGCCAGCAGTCATATCAGATGTTTTCCCCAAGCCCACTTCTGGGGCTTCAGTGGAACTGATGTGTATGATTGTCTTTCCCTCTCACCAGAGCAAGAGTCACTTTGGAGTGGCACTGGCCACTGTCAGGGCTGCTTGCAGAATGAAGTGCAGCAGGCATAGCTTTGGAAGGATTGAGGCAGTTTGAATGGAACAGTCTTCAGGAGAATGTGGGGGTAGAGCACACAGGTGTTAGCAAGGTAAGAGCCCATCTGCTTGCAGGATGAAACCTGGCCTAAGTAGCAAGTGTTCATGCTGATTCCTGCAGATATCTGGGTATCTAGGCTGGGGGTGAATGGGGAGAATGGTGCCCACCAGCCCTTTTGTTCTTGGAGAAATTTCTTAACGATTTCTGCTCCCCTAGCACACATTCTGAGATTAGTAAATTAATCTCCAGGTGCTTTTCAAACTGCTGCTTGTATGCTGTATGTTGGTAGGGGTTATTTGTGTGCTGTCTCTTTAAGGGTGGGGATTATTTCCTATCACCCTCTGGTCCTCCTGGAGCTGATCCCACTGATTTTTAAAAATTCCCAGTGTTAAACCCCAGTGATTGTAAAAACTCACGAAGTTAAGCATCTCTGATTTTCAAAGCCAAATGTTATGGGGACTCATCTTCCCAGTGTAGGTCCTACATGTCTGGGGTGTCTGGTATGGGATCTGTTCCTCTCCCTTTTCTTTTCTTGTGGTGTNACTTGTGGTGTCCTTCCAGTCTTTGTGGTTAGTCTCTCAGGTTAGGTTTGTTCCCAACTGGGGCTCCATCCTTTTCACCATTTTCTGATGTGGTCTCCTTTCTACAATTAACTGTAGAGAGTCTATTCTGCCAGTCTTCAGATCGTTTTCTGGGTTAGTTACACTGATGTGGCTGTTATCTAGGAGTATCTGTGTGACGAGGTGAGTTTAGGATCCTCCTATGCCACTATTTCACAGGGTCCGCTGGAAATCTTTTTCTTTTGACTTATTAAAATAGTTACTTTGTTCATTGTCCTTTGTATTTAAATAATGCTCATCATTCCATGATGGAAGCCATTTTCTAATTTAGATTGGAAAACATTTTATCATTATTCCTTGAAGCAGGAACTGTTTATTCATAGTACGTCTCTGGTTCCTGGTACAGAATAGATGCTTATTTAAATATTTATTTAATGAATTTATTCATCCAGTAATCATCATTGCTAATCTATCTTACTACTGTGTACAGTGTTAATTTTATTCTTCTATTATTGTTATCATCAAACATTAAGTGTGACTATTTTACTCAAGGTTAGAATCTGAACTAAGTGATTTCTTTTAAATCATACTGCAGGCATAACTAGAAGAATGTAAATCTCNCATGCCACTATTTCACAGGGTCCACTGGAAATCTTTTTCTTTTGACTTATTAAAATAGTTACTTTGTTCATTGTCCTTTGTATTTAAATAATGCTCATCATTCCATGATGGAAGCCATTTTCTAATTTAGATTGGAAAACATTTTATCATTATTCCTTGAAGCAGGAACTGTTTATTCATAGTACGTCTCTGGTTCCTGGTACAGAATAGATGCTTATTTAAATATTTATTTAATGAATTTATTCATCCAGTAATCATCATTGCTAATCTATCTTACTACTGTGTACAGTGTTAATTTTATTCTTCTATTATTGTTATCATCAAACATTAAGTGTGACTATTTTACTCAAGGTTAGAATCTGAACTAAGTGATTTCTTTTAAATCATACTGCAGGCATAACTAGAAGAATGTAAATCTCCTGGCTTTGATTTCATNGGCTTTGATTTCACTATTTCTACCAATAGGTCTCTTTCTGCCTGAAAAGTACACAAGTTTTCTGTTCCTGCTGCTTGGCCATTTCCATGTGTTCAAAGAGCATTTGTCAAAACAAAACAAACAAAAATTAAAAAAAATTTNAAAAATTAAAAACAGTGTTTAACGCTGTAAATGTTTACATACTAGCTTTGACCCTCATAAATCCAAAATAGGGGTGCCTGGGTGGCACAGCGGTTAAGCGTCTGCCTTCAGCTCAGGGCATGATCCTGGCGTTATGGGATCGAGTCCCACATCAGGCTCCTCTGCTATGAGCCTGCTTCTTCCTCTCCCACTCCACCTGCTTGTGTTCCCTCTCTCGCTGGCTGTCTCTATCTCTGTCAAATAAATAAATAAAATCTTTAAAAAAAAAATAAATCCAAAATAGGTTATTGAATATTTTGGTGGCAAATTTGTCTGGCGAAGGGTATGGCTCTCCTAAAGGCAAGTTACCCTACTTAATGTCTGCAAACTACAAAGCAGGTGCAGCATCAAAATAATTGCTCAGAGACTGGCACCTTGTAACCATGGAGACATTACCTCACAGTGCAACAGGCCCTGTTGGCCAGATGTGAAGGTTATAGTCATAAAGGTAGCTGTGCTGGGTTTCTGCCCTGTCTCTTAAGCTGTGCCAGTGAATGCCAGACACCTTCACCTTGATTTGCACATTATGCTTAGCCAGTACTAGTATTGGCTATGTCAGTACTTACATATTCACTTCAGAAACCTGGTTCTGGCACCAGCATGGGAAAGAAATTATTGAATCTGGCAGATGCTTTGAGGTAGGTAGATTAGCAGCCGAGGTCACTTGAAAAGAAAGTCTACCTTGAACTTCAGCTGTATTTATTACTAGTATCATGATTTGTTTCCCCAGGAAAGAAAAGAGACTTTTCTTCTAGCCAAGATGAAAGGCATGCAAGCCGGTCAGGAAACTTCGGTGGCCATGCAGAGTGAACTCCATGAGCAGGAAGATAAAATGGAGAATCAAGCACAGTAAGAATGGCATAAATGAAAGAAGGATCTGAGATTTAGAGGATAGGGATGGAGCACGTGACCTCTTGTTTCAAAACATCTCATGAAGTAGTTGTAACTAGAATTGATTCCACACATTTTCTTAAATTAATTAACTATAATGTACAACTGTTTCCTCAACCACTGTTTTATAAAGTTCAGTCCTTGAGTAATCCAAAAATTTACCTGGACAGATCTCTATCATACAAGACACGGTTGAGATTCCAGAACGTACATCTAACATGTTAAGGCAATTGACAGACAATTTCTTTAGAACTCCTTTACTAACTTTTGGGACAAAGAATTGCTAGAGAATTTTGGGACAAAGAATTGCTAGACTGAGGGAATGCAGAGAAAAGCCTTTGTGGAGAGTTCTACTCTGGGCTAGAGACTATATTATGTGCTGGACATTTATTACTTACGTAGTCATTACAATAGCTTCACAAAGTAGCTGTGCTATTATAGCCTATTTTTTATTAAGTAGTCAGATGTGGTTTGGGGAGGTTGATTAATTGACCTATGATTCCATAGTTAATGAGTAGCAGAGCCATGATTTGACTGTCAGCCAGTGTGACTCCCACATCCATTCTTCTGTTCCTCAGCAGCACTGGGATTAAGATACAGATCCTAGTCAGATCAACTCAGAAAGTCAAATGTAGTTAGTTATGTGTTAACTCGGATTTAGAGTTTTCTTAAGAAACCAGGTTAGTCCAAGCATTTCTCCTAATATATTTGACAACTAGTGATAACTAGAGGCAATTAGTACAGTGGTAACTAGTCTCTTATTTTTATATATCAAAGATTTTAGGGTGGATCTCAGTAACCTATAGCCACAGTACATAGCTTTTACATAAGCAAGACCTAATCAGGCAAGTTCTTAGCTATAGTGATGTCTGCTCTCCTTGAGATGAATGATTTTCCCAGAAGTGAAGGATATGTAATCTAGGTGTAGACCATGTTACAGTTAATTAAATTTATCATCTATTTAGAGGATCTTTCTACATGGTTCTCTATTTACTGACTTCCCAGTCTAGTTTTCCCTTTAGGCTAGTAGCCTTCACTAGTTTTTTGAAGCTTTTTCTTTTTTTTGTAGACTTTTTTCCTATTCTCCATGACTTTTCTATAATCATTTTCAATTTTTTTTTTTTTACTTCTTTGCTTTTCTTGGTGCTTCTTTTATTGCATTAATTTTTTCTATTTCTGCCAGCTATGTATTCTCTGTTTGTCTATAGACAACATCAAGAGCATATAATTTCAGGTTTTTAAGGAATCTTAGTGATGAATGAATCAAGATACCCTTGGGTACTGGTAACCTATGTTTAACATCCTCACCACGTGGTTGTTTAAATGGAGAATTTGGAAAGTCAAAAGAGATTAAAGTGACCTATTTGGCTATGATAAGTGACAAGAGTGAGATATAAATTCAGGTTTCTTCCTTTTTCCTCATCTAGTGGGTGAATGTTTTAATAATAGAAAGATGTGGAGTGGGTCTAGTAAGCACAGTGAAGGTGGGTTAGGAAGGAGTTAGCAGGGGAGGCGGAGTTTCAAGAACAACAACGTTGGGTTGGATAGGAATCAGAGTTTTAGAAAAGATGTCAGAATATTGGTTTTCATGGTAGGTGAGATAAAGATGCATTACAGGAAGGAAGGAAACACACACACTCACACACGCACACACAAAGGAATGAAGGACACAGGATATTGGGAGTTTTGTAGAAAGGCATATTAAAATAGAGGGTTCAAGAGAATCCTGAGGAGCTTTTTTGTTTGTTGGTTTAATTGAGCGAACTAGCATTACTTCAGGATTTCTGTTGAGAGATATTAAAATCATTTGAGCCACTGGGAAGAGTCTTTTTACAGAATATAGGAATGTGATACCATCTACTTCCACTCCAATTTACAGAGAGTGACTTAGATCCTCTCAAGTAATAGGGGGAATGGAGATTCTGAACTATCTAGATGTATGGCCCAAGGTAGTGGTCTCCTCACTCCACCTCTTTTCTTAATTCTTTGATGCCCTTCCCATGTACATGGAAGGTTTGGTGGGGTAGGACTGGGTGTCATATCTGTAACAGAGCTTCATTTGGGTAGTTGGTGACATGTCTATGTTGAGATGACTCCATGGATGACTGAAACTCCATGTAGCTTGTTCTCCAGGACCAGCAAATGGCTCCTACTCTTGGTCATTTGAGTTTATCCTTGTTTTGGGAGCCTGTGCTTTCATAGTCTAGAGATTGAAAAGTTGGAGATTGCCACTGAACCCTGCAGAAGAGTGATCTAGGAGCAGGAGCTCACAAAACTATTAGGCAGTGTCTAGGGAAATAGAGGCATGGCTACCAGGACTTTATTTTTTATAGCAGTCTCTCTTCTTGGGGATCTGAGTGCCTATGAAGGTTTTTAAGGTCTTGCTAGTTTATATAAGGCAGGACCTGTGTAGGAAAAAAGTTGGACCTTCTAATTTTAATCTTTTAATCTCTCTGGGAAGAGTATTCACACTAATAACATAAATCTGTATTTTTATTTATTTTTTTAAATTGAAGCATAGTTGATACACAGCGTTGTGTTAGTTTCAGGTGTACAACATAGTGATGCAACAACTGTGTATGTTACACCATGCTTAGCACAAGTGTAGCTACTATCTGTTACTGCATAATGCTATTACAGTACCACTGACTGTATACCCTATGCTGTACTTGTATCCCTGTGACTTCCTATAACTGGAATCATGAACCTCCCATTCCCCTTCACCCGTGTTGTCTGTCTGCCACCCCCTTCCCTTCTGGCCATACAGAATTCTCTGTATTTCTGGGTCTGTTTCTGTTTTTTGTTTGTTCATTTGTTTGGCTTTCTAGATTCTACATAAAAGTGAAATCATATAGTATTTGTCTCTCTCTGTGTGACATATTTCACTTAGCATAATATCCTCTAGGTACATCTACATTGTTGCAGAAGGCAAGATATCCTCCTTTTTAATGGCTAGGTAACATTCTCTGGGTGTGTGTGTGTGTGTGTGTG
>NW_023214459.1:6617-7393 GCF_002007445.2 Ailuropoda melanoleuca
TGTGTGTGTGTATGTGTGTGTGTGTGTGTGTGTCTGTGAGGTGCATCTGTTGATGGACACGGGTTGTTTCCATTTCTTGGCTGATGTAAATAATGCTGCAATAAACATGGGGGTGCATATATCTTTTCAAATTAGTGTTTTCATTTCTTTGGGGAAGTATTAAATAACCAGTAGTGGAATTACTGGATCATATGGTCTTTCTATTTTTAATTTTTCAAGGAACCTGCATATTGTTTTTCACAGTGGCTGCACCAGTTTCTATCCCCAACACCAGTGCACCAGGGTTCCTTTTTCTCCACATCCTCGCCAATACTTGTTTTTTNACCAATACTTGTTTTTGTGTTTTTGATTCTAGCCATTCTGACAGGTGTAAGGTGATAATTCACTGTGGTTAACTTTTGTACAATTAACGTTCAAACATTTCAGAGAATTCCTTGCTTCTCCCTCTTACTTATGGGAACTAAGACTGGGTCTTTACTAGGTATTTCACGTGTTCGGAGAGGTGGAGGCAAAACAGAGAACGAAAACCGTTTAAAACCAGAGGCCAAATTTTGAAAGACCTGTACTCTAGCAACTAGAAAACATTGATGACAGAAATTGAAGATGAAACAAAGAAGCGGAAATACATTCTATGCTCATGGATGGGAAGAACACATATTGTTAAAATGTCTGTAGTACCCAGCGCAATCTGCAGATTTAATGCAATGCCTGTTAAAATACCAATGACATTTCTCACAGAACTACAACAAACAGTCCTAAAATTTGTATGGAATCAC
>NW_023214460.1:0-598 GCF_002007445.2 Ailuropoda melanoleuca
CTCTAGCCTCACACAACACATAACAGACATTTAGCAAATACTAATTTCCAGAAGCTAGACATCTAGCTCCATGTCTGGGGACAGAGTGGTGCTAAATGCCATACCAGGGTTGGATTTTATGATTTTATGACTTAGACTCACTAGTACTGTGTGTGGCTCTGGATGTTGCCACCCTAAAGGACGCTCACCCCTAGGCAAGCCCCTCTGCATTCTAGAAGCTTGGCCAGAGGTGTTACATGGGACCTTTACCAAGTTCTGCAGCACTCTTGACAATTTGGCAGTGTATATGTGAGGCCTTAAAAAATATGCATGCATGTAGATTGAGCAATTAACCAGGGCAATAGTTGAGGCCCCAACATTGAGTAGCAAGTAATTCATCATAACATTAAAAGAAGTAAAACATTAAAAATCAACCTAAATATTCAAACATAGGAAAAATGTGAACAAGTTATCATCTAATACAATTTATCTGCTAGTGTATAACTATAGGGAAAGATTTCACAAGAAAATATTAAAGGAGAATATTTCTTTTTTTTTTTTTAAGATTTTTTATTATTTATTTGACAGAGATAGAGACAGCCAGCGAGAGAGGGAACAC
>NW_023214461.1:0-598 GCF_002007445.2 Ailuropoda melanoleuca
CTTATGACTAATGTATAAATTAATATACTGAAATATTCTAACACTTTTCTTACATTGGAAGTGTAGGATGTTCTCTTAAACTATGTTGTAGATGAAAAAAGTAATTCATGATTTAAATACTTCAGATTGTAGGATTTTAATCCTATTAAGCCTGTTTATTCAATGTAAAAGTTCCTTTAAGCAGAGATATCTTTTTAAATTACACCCTTGCTGTACATGTGTGTATATCCACCCTAAATGTTTATTCAAAGTTACTTTGTTTTGTAAAATTCTGAAATTATCTGAAAGAAGAAAAAACATTGATACAGTAGCAGTGTTAGAAATTGCAGGAACGTAGGATCTTATGGTATTAAGTCACTGGGTTGCATTGGTAGTCTCTGCTTTATGAGTATTGAATTCTATTGAAGACTTCGGTTATATTCCAGGTTCTTTTAGAACGTGATCAGTTAACAAATGGTACATAGTGGCCTGTGTTTTTTGTCTCTGATAAGTACTTATTTCAGTTTTTGACATGTGCTGAAGAAACAGAAAGGCTGAAATTTGAGTGGAATGTTTTTTTCTTGGGCATCAAGTGCTAGGCATAACCATAGCACTGAAG
>NW_023214462.1:0-598 GCF_002007445.2 Ailuropoda melanoleuca
AAGTTTTTCCCCCCTAAACATAGACGCTTTATGCTGGCAAGACCACAAGCAAACAGGAAACCCATTCCCTGCTGATCACACCCTGAAATTAGTAACCATGCCTTTGGAAAGTAATTTGGAAATATTTGCCAAGAACCATTTAAAAGTCCACCCCTTAGAAAAATATGAACACTTGTCAATCCTACCTTCAAGAAATAATTGGTAATTCAGAAAAAGCCAAATGCACAAAACTGTGCATTATAGGTCATTCACAAGAGCAGCGAGTTAGCTTATTTGTAGTAAAGAAACCGGTGATGCAAAGTCTGAGGTTACTAGTCATCCCTGCATTAGGATACGGTATCTAGATACAAAACCATGTATGCTACTATGTATATCTGCGGATAAAATGAAAAATATACCAACAGAAAGCAAATTGTGTTGGACTACTGCAGGATTTGTTCCCCTCAGCACTACTGGCATCTGGGGCTGGGTCGTTCTTGGCCGTGAGGGTCTGCCCCGTGCAGGTAAGATGCAGTCCCCCTACCCACCAGATGACAGCTATATGCACCCCCTCAGCCGTGACCATCAAATGGTCTCCAGACATTGCCAGATGTCCCCC
>NW_023214463.1:0-598 GCF_002007445.2 Ailuropoda melanoleuca
CTTGTGTTCCCTCTCTCGCTGGCTGTCTCTCTCTGTGTCAAATAAATAAATAAAATCTTTAAAAAAAAATTAACCCAAAGAAAATTAACTAATTTGGGGTTTTGTGTCTTTCTTAACCTCTCCTATGCCTCAAGGGTATAACTTACCACGATTCTGAACAAGTTCTCTAATGTTGTTATTTTTTTTAAGTAATCTCTACACCCAATGTGGGGCTCAAACTCAACCCCGAGATCAAGTGTTACACGCTCTGCCGACTGAGCCAGCCAGATGTTCCTCCAATGTTATTTTTTAACGCTTTTTTAAATGTTTTTACACCTAGTTCTTTAACTGATTTTATCCTAGCATACACAATGAAGCATGGATAATCTTTCTACGTGGTCCCATTTATTGGATTGTTCACCCTCTCTAAACTAAATGGAAATGCTACTCGTACTCAATTCTCATATAAACATGACTCCATTTCTGAACTACCAATCCTTTCCACTGATATATTTGTCTATTCCTGGATCTAGACCATATTCTTTTTCTTTTTCTTTTTTTTTTAAAGATTTTATTTATTTATTTGACAGAGACAGAGACAGCCAGCGAGAGAGGGAAC
>NW_023214464.1:0-598 GCF_002007445.2 Ailuropoda melanoleuca
CTGGCTTAATTTGCTCCTTATCACCTCTCATCTATGATAGGTGGAAAGGCCTCCAATGGATCTATCTGTCCTCAAAATATTCCCCAGTCATGATCCATTTTACAGTACACTCTTCCTAATTACAATTCTCATATACAATGTACATACAGTACATCCTATTTACATAGCTTATTACCTAAACCAACCTCTCCTTCCTAGCATTCTCAGACCTCTATGATATGGCCCATATCCTACGACCATATGTTCTCTTTCCAATATTATTTCCCACATGCTATTCTTAATAACTCCTTTACTCCAGCACAACTGAATCACTTATTCGTTCTGATACACACTCTGAAATTTCTAATATCTCAATTTTTTCATGTTTCTTTTGCCTTGAATCCTTTCCCCTATCTCTAATGAGATCCTAACTTCCACCACACATGCATACAAGAAATTTCTCAGGTCCTCTGAATTGCCCAAACTATCCATAATATTTTCACAATACTTTTCATTTTATACTTTCTCATCTAATTATTTGGGTACATGTCTTATCTTCCATATGAACTGCAAATCATTAACTGCCAGGATCTATTAATAATGCAATTTTATATTCACT
>NW_023214465.1:0-634 GCF_002007445.2 Ailuropoda melanoleuca
GAGTGGGAAGCTCAGTTAGCAAACTCTGCGAGCTGTCTTTGTGGTTAGGAAATATATTATGTACTCAGCCTCTTATAGTCGGGAAACCAACTGCAGCGTACCTGATTATTTTACAGATTTAT
Organism: Ailuropoda melanoleuca; assembly: GCF_002007445.2. Taxonomy (NCBI): domain Eukaryota; kingdom Metazoa; phylum Chordata; class Mammalia; order Carnivora; family Ursidae; genus Ailuropoda; species Ailuropoda melanoleuca. Next base: position 123 of record NW_023214465.1, read on the forward strand.
GTATGCCTCTCTGTTTCCTTAGAGCAATCATTTCCTAAGAATAGATGGTGAGGTTTTAAGGAATTTATTTATTTATTTATTTATTTATTCATTCATTTCTAGCTTCAGACCCCCTTGTTAAAGAAGAGCTTCAGTATCATTGTGACACATAGTAGGCAGTGTCACTATCAAATATAGCCAACAGTCAACGTGTCATATCCAAGTTGAAGTAAACAGGGCAGTACAGCCAAGTATGCACAATAATTGAAGGATTTAAATGAAATAATAACTGTACAATGTTTTCTATGCATAGAGCAAATGCATAGAATTACAAAGGAAGCCATTATATGGGAATACAGACATCAAAAAACTAAATTTGTAGTATAAGATATGCTTTCTATTCAAACATTAAGTAATAAGACCTACGGTGGGTCTAATAGCTACCTTAATTTATAAGTAACGATGAGTGTTAAACAGTATTTGCAACAATTATAAAGTGACAAAGACTCAAATACTGTTACTGCTACTGTGGT
>NW_023214466.1:0-598 GCF_002007445.2 Ailuropoda melanoleuca
CGAACAGGTGGGGAGCACAGAGGATGTTTCGGGCAGTGAAAGCCTTGCCTGACACTGTGATGGCACAATGCCACATCCGTCCACACCCACAGCGTGCCCCACGCCAAAAGGAACCCTCACGTACCCCCTGGACTCGGGGATGATGTGTCCGTGAAGCTTCATCCAGTGTCACAAACGTGCCCTCTGATTGGGTGCAGGCTGTGCACATGGGGGGATGGCCAGTCGATGGGAAATCTCTGTACCGTCTGCCCCATTTTGCTTTGCACCTAAAACTGTTCTGAAAAATAAAGTCTTTTTTTAAAAAAACTGGTTAACTTTATGTTATGTGATTTTTACCTCCATTGGAAAAAAATGATACCGAGATACCATTTTTTCACCAACCTGGCTGGCCGGAGTAACGGGGCTGATGGCTGCGGCACCCTGTGTCCGTGGGCTAGCGGTGGGCAAGTGGGCCGTCTGTGCACGGTTTGCAGGAGGCTAAATGGGAGCAGGTCCCGGAGATCAGCAGCGATCTCAGGCTCGGAGCTCCCGGCCCAGCGCTCCTGCAGCAGGCGCTTATCCCGTGAGTCCCCCAGCACGCTCGAGGATGACACAGAAC
>NW_023214467.1:0-598 GCF_002007445.2 Ailuropoda melanoleuca
TAAGGAACCAGCAGGTGAAAGAAGTTTTCTGGGATATGTTACAAAAGATGTTGTGTTTTTCAAAAAAACAATTGTAATAAATACTACAAATCACAAACTTGCAGTAAAAACAAAAAAAGTTTCCTTCATTTCTTCTGATCATGTTTTTGTATGTCATTACTTATGTCATATAGGACAGTCTCTAGAAGAATCTTGCCTCAGTCCCACCCTTACTTTTTATTCTTCCTAATGAAAACACCCTACTACAATAACTTACTCTCTCAAGTCTGTAACCCAAGCATTAATAACATTTCTTTATTGTATATTAGCATCTAGAAACCATGACTTTAAATAAAACACGCCTTTTGTAAGTATAATTTGTTCTATGTAATTTGTTAATTAATCGAGCGTACATTGTGTATCTTTCTTATTTCAGACATTTCCAGGGGCTCAATCTTTACCTTTAAGAAGATTGTAGTGGTTAAAGGTGACTGACCTATAACTCCAGTATTGCTAGGTAGTGGATAATTAGTGTTGTAATGAAGGGATATTAAAATATCATTTGGCATATTCTGTGGCTTCTAAGTAATTATGGAGATATGAGATGACTTTTAGGGGA
>NW_023214468.1:0-598 GCF_002007445.2 Ailuropoda melanoleuca
TATATATATATTTGGACTTCATACATGGCTCCGGGCTCACAGTTCCCCAAACTCTTGAAATTTCCTGAGCAATAAGAGCAATGAGACCATCTTTTGTTACAATATTTAGTCTCTTGTCCTCAGTTCCTGAAATTGTGTCAGAGCATAAAGGTGAAATGGATGTCTTGTTATTCATAACAAGCCCCTTTCCACCATAACTGGATTTATGTTAATGAGATGACTTTTGGAAAGTACCTAAGGATGGATGGTTGGTTGCCAGGGAACAAACTATGAATAGAAGGTTGGAACTTTCAGTCCCACTGTCTGATTTCCGGGGAGGGGAGAAGGGCTGGAGGTTGAATCAATCACCAATGATCAATGATTTAATCAACCATGCCTTTATAATGAAGCCTCCATAAAACCCCAAAAGGACAGAGTTTGGAGAGCTTCCAGGTTGGTGAACCCATGAACATCCTGGGAGAATGGCACATCAGTAAAGTACAAGGAAGCCCTGTGCCCTTCCCCATCCTCCATCTGGCTGTTTCTGAATTATACCCTTTTGTAATAAACCAGTAAACTAGTTAAGTAAAGTATTTCTCTGAGTTCTGTGAGCTGCTCT
>NW_023214469.1:0-598 GCF_002007445.2 Ailuropoda melanoleuca
GCCGCCTCTCTGGTTACAGGAAAGTAAATATAGACCAGGCTGATGATGTGAAGACATTTCATTTAACTTTGTCCCTCTCTACTCATTTCCCAGCAACAGAAAGGAGATTAACCCAGTTCTAAGTAGGTCTGCTTCTTACTTGCCCATCGGCCCCTGAAACAAACCTTCTTTCCGAGGCTGATTTTTCGGCTTTTGCTCTCGAGTTCATGCCCTCGCTATGTGTCCGCACTATCTCTTTTCTTTCTGGTGACTTCAATGTCTCCATTCCTACTGGCACTTTCTCCTGGTACCCACAAATATTTACGTATGTCCCCTAACAGAAAAGATGTCCTCAACCCTATGTCAGCCTTGAAGTGGCCCCCTTTCTTCCTCCTTCCTATCACAGAATCTTCACTGCACATCCGTATCTCTCTCCATTCCCCAGGCAACAACAGTCTGGCTTTGGCTGCTCCCCGAGCACCTCAGGCTGTTGACTGGTCATCTTCCAACTGCCAAGTCCAGTGAGTCTCTCCAGCCACTTCATTTGACCTCGCTGGGTGTGATATGTGACCACCCCCTTTGCCTGGGTTTTGTGCTGCAGTTTTGTGATTTTTTTTTT
>NW_023214470.1:0-245 GCF_002007445.2 Ailuropoda melanoleuca
AAAAAATTGAGAAAGACATAAAGCCTAGAAAAAGAATGACATTTTAAATTGAATAAATTGAGCTTCCTGACGTTTTCAGTATAAGCTTCCTTTTGTCTTCTAATCCTTTTACATGGTTCCTTTCAATCTATCCTCCACATGAGGGTCCAGCAAACTACCTCCACTGGCCAAGTCTGACCGGCCATCTGGTGCTGTAAATAAAGTTTTATTGGAGCACAGTCACATCTCACCTACATATTGTTATG
>NW_023214470.1:330-1814 GCF_002007445.2 Ailuropoda melanoleuca
TTATAGAAAAAGCCTGCTGATCCCTATTTTATGCCCTAATTCAAATCCAATCTTATTAGCCTTCTGCTTCAAATTCTCCAATGAATCCCTGCATCAAATACTACTGGCTCCCTCCCCAATAGCCATTCCATATGGAGAACCACACTTTATCTGGATATTTATTGTCCCCATACACAAAGAAGGTGGCCTCACCCCAGCTTCAAAAGGAAAAATGATTAGTCTAAGCTAATCACAATACCTGATTTACCAGTGACTGGTTTAGGAACAAGCATGTGATGTAATCTAGCCTATAAAATGTTAGAGGAAATTTCCTGCAAGCCTCTGAGTTTTCTTCCTGTTTAAAAGAAACATATAAAGGAAAACAGTCCTTCCAGTCACTGGATATTCTCATGTGAGAATATGCCTGGAGCTCTTGCTAATTAGCCAATCAGGAAAGGAGACAAAAAATACTGCCAACCTCAAAGCTGAAAAAGACACAACTGGGATCCTGATGACATCACTACATCATCAAAACAACTCTGGTTCCTACTTTTTTTAGTCACTCTTTTGTTTCAGTTTTTTAGATTTATTTATTTATTTGAGTAGAGAGACAAAGAGAGAGAGAGCGTGCAAGAGAGAGTGCACGAATGGGGGGAAGGGCAGAGGAAGAGAATGTTCAAGCAGTCTCCATGCTGGGCATGGAGCCCAAGGGGATGTGGGGCTTGATCTCATGACCCATGAGATTGTGACCTGAGCTAAAACCAAGAGTCGATGTTTAACTGACTAAGCCACCCAAGTGCCCCATTTTAGTCACTATTACAAGTCACCTATTATTTGCAGCTAAGAGCATTCTACCTAATTTCCCAAGGTCTACAGGGTAAGATCTACTCCTTTCCATAGTACCAAAAAACTTCCATAAGCTTGCCTTAGCTAAGTATTCACCTCATTCCAACCATTCCCATAGCACACTTTTAATACCATCAAAACTGAACTTCCCATAAATCTTCCAAAGTTCACTCGTACATCTTAGCCTTTGCACTGCTGTTCCCTCTGCAAAACATGTAATCTTGACAGATGTTCCTCCTGCCAAACATCATCTTTCTTCCTCTTTACCTGGCAATCTTTCTGCCTCTTTGCCTGGCAAACTTACTACTCAGTCTGCATACTTACCTTAAATTCTACCCACTCTCCTAAAACTCTAATTCCTCATGTGGACTTACAGTATCTGGAATATATTAAATATCACTTAAAAAAATAACAATGATAAGTATAATCACTAGGGGACTCTGGCACATAGTAAGCACTGAATAAAGTAAATAATAAAAATTACAATGGCAATAACAAACTCCTGGANTTGGTTTTTGAATGTTTGTATTCTACAACATTGGAATAACACTTAGGTGCTAAAAGACACTTGGTAGTTATTTGTGTGTGTCTTTTTAAAGATTTTATTTATTTATTTGACAGAGATAGAGACAGCCAGCGAGAGAGGGAACACAAGCAGG
>NW_023214471.1:0-598 GCF_002007445.2 Ailuropoda melanoleuca
TGGAACCACAGGAGAAGAATTTGAAGGTTAGTTTAAATAACGTTCCCAGGGCCACTCAACTATCAGAACCCAGATAGACTGTGGAGACTGTGTTGCCTCTGTTGACATAAAACAGAAGCATAAGGAGTAAGGGAAAAAGATGCAATCCCAAATCTTCCTCATTCAACATTCACTTCAAAAACTACTTATTTAGCTTCTACCACATGCAAGGACCTGCGCCAAGCATCAAAGGAGATAAAGATTCATGTGTATTTGCTTGTTCATATTTTAAGTGTTTGTACAGGGCCTTGTGTTTAAGCTTCTTTTTAAGAATGTGTCAGAAAATAATTGCTCCATGATATTCTGGGAATGGAGCCATATCAACAAAGCACAAACCCTGGGAAACAGACAGCTGGTAAAACATATCAAAGTTTCACAGTTTATGATTTAAAAAAAAAAAAGATGATGAAAAGAAATATGTATGAGAAACTACTAGAGAACCAAATACGCAAAATGAGGAACAAAGTGAATACAGTTTCAATATCAAAAACGAAGCTAAAACATCCCTCCCTCCTTTCTTTCCTTCCTTCACTCTCTACTTTCTCTCTCCATTCCCCCC
>NW_023214472.1:0-598 GCF_002007445.2 Ailuropoda melanoleuca
TATCAGTCTTACAATCTCTTACTTCTTGTAATACCAAATATCTCTGAAAATAGGACCCAAAATTAACTAACTGCATTATAAGTAGAATTACAATGAGAATGTAATTTACAGATTGTCAAGTTTCTAATGTGAAATTTCTAGCATCAATTGAAAATGAGAAAGACTTTAAGAATTGGAATGTGGATCTCTGGAGAAATAAAATGAAAAAGATATGAGACAAACTTCCAAGTCTCTCTGATGTTCCCTTGTTGTAGGAATCAGACCCTCCTTCTGTGAATGAAAAGATGAGGCTTCACTTATGTTAACATAATATAATAACATCAACTGAGGCAATTGTCTTGCAGGCAGAAGCATATTCTGCTCAAGCTCCATCACAACTACTCTTTATTAATTCTAGAACGATAAATAGAGTTAGACATTGGCCTGTTCTGGGGAATAAGTGCTAAGTCAGTCCCAGGAAGAAATAATTTATACTCCAAAAATATTTCAGAAATGTGTGGAAAATACTTGCAAAAATAGATTCTAAGGAAAGCTTTGGTCTAAGTCAAGTATGATATTTTAAATTCTTGGACCAGGCTGAATTTATTGATATGGATAC
>NW_023214473.1:0-598 GCF_002007445.2 Ailuropoda melanoleuca
TCCCATAATGCCGGGATCATGCCCTGAGCCGAAGGCAGACACTTAACCGCTGTGCCACCCAGGCGCCCCTGCATAATATTTCATTAGCTCATTCATGACTTTCTATTTGCCTTTTGAGATCACAGAAGACAATGAGAATTCCTAGATAGTTGCTCAACATTTACTGAGCACCTATAATGTGTTAGATGGTTGGAATAAAAAAGATGAATATGGTATCATCCATGTCCTGGTTCCAAAAAAACAAACAAGCAAGCTCAAAATAATCACAACACAGGAGCAGGGAATGAATGACTAGGGACAGTACTTCTACTCATTTTGAATTTTCTTAATTTCTCCAGGGAAATGACCCTCCCTGTTCTACTTAACATCAAAAATACCTTAGACAGGGGCACCTCAGTGGCACAGTCAGTCCAGCATCCAACTACTGGTTTCAGCTTAGGTCACGATCTCGGGGTCATGAGATAGAGCCCCAGGTAGGGCTCCAGGCTGGGCGTGAAGCCTACTTAAGATTCTGTCTCTCCGGAGCATCTGGGTGGCTCAGTTGTTAAGCGTCTGCCTTCGGCTCAGGGTGTGATCCCAGAGTCCTGGGATCGAGCCC
>NW_023214475.1:0-598 GCF_002007445.2 Ailuropoda melanoleuca
GATGATTAAAGTTCAGCCATGGCATAGAGGTTTTTTTAATATTTATATAGAAAAAAGTCCTTTCTGATGACAAATGACACTCTCACACCAGTCTTAGCCCAGGTAGTCTTTTTAGGTTGTGCCAGAGGGAACAGGTTAAATAATACCCATCCTTTGGCCTTCTTTTAGAGAAAAAGCAGCCCCTGATTCTCAGACTTCAGCCATGATGGTTGAGAACGCCAGTCCCAAGCACAACCCACGCTCCCAAGACGGCAAGTTGCCATCACAAAGAAAACATTATTCCAGTAAAAGGAAACCTTTTTTAAGATCCATTTTTTATATTCTCCCAAGCTCCTCAAAGTATGAGAGTGCCTTACCTTTCCTCCCTGCCTGCAGGAAGGCAGACATGTGGTATGACTTAGCATCAACAACACATTTATGAGTATGTGCAAGTAATTAGAGGGGCAAACGCCACTTGTTATTCCTCTCCAGTTTCATAGGCAACTGTACACAGATCATGGGAGGGTTCAGGGGCCGCCTGTATGTTGGGGTTACGTTAATCAACTTGTCATCAAGTTTGGTGCCTAGTCTATCTGGCATAGCCACACAGAAGGGGACA
>NW_023214476.1:0-598 GCF_002007445.2 Ailuropoda melanoleuca
GCAAACCAAACTTTGGAGTGACTTTGGAGACCGCTGCTATGCTAAAGGGGGCAACTCTCCAGTGCCCGGATTTTTAGGAGACCTGCCTGGGGAGAAGTACGGGTGAGGGGTGGTAGGGAGACCAGGTGGAGGGGAAACTCGTCTAAACTGAAACACCAGCCATTTACCAACTGGTGTGGAATTACCGCCATCATTTCACAGCCTCTCCAGAAATAAGCACTGTTGTGAATTTTATGTTCACTGTTGTATTATGCACATGTGTAAACACTCACACCCACACCCATATAAATATTTCCATGATTATTAGGCATTTTGAAAGAGCGTTATCTTTCAATAAGCTTGTATAAGACATTAACTGCAGGAGTTTTATGGAATAAGAAGAACTTATCAATTGAATTTTTAAAAAAGGAAATAAAAATGTTTCAGAGCTCTGTGAGGTATGCTGGTAACTGGGAAATGTGATTTTAGGAGACATAATTGCCCCCTGTTCTGTGAAAATGAAACAGATAAACTACCTATCTTCCATGCATGTATACATACTCAGGCCTCCTTTGGTTTGAGTTCTTTCATTTTACCAATTTTCATCAGCTATTACTAT
>NW_023214477.1:0-171 GCF_002007445.2 Ailuropoda melanoleuca
TTTCCTTGGCTGTGCAGAAGCTTTTTATCCTGATAAAGTCCCATAAGTTCATTTTATCTTTTGTTTCTCTCACCTCTGGAGATGTGTCATGAAAAAGGTTGCTCTGGCCGATGTCATAGAGGTTGTTGCCTATGTTCTCTTCTAGAATTTTGATGGATTCCTGTCTCACAT
>NW_023214477.1:545-743 GCF_002007445.2 Ailuropoda melanoleuca
CTTTTCTGGTTCCATACAAATTTAAGGACTATTTGTTCTAGTTCTTTGAAAAATGTCCTCGGTATTTTGATCGGGATAGCATTGAAAGTGCAGATTGCCTGGGTAGCATGGACATTTTAACTATGTCAATTCTTCCAATCCATGAGCATGGAATATTTTGCCATCTTTTTATGTCTTCCTCAATGTCTTTCAAGAGTG
>NW_023214478.1:0-598 GCF_002007445.2 Ailuropoda melanoleuca
TCGATCCCAGGACCCTGAGATCATGACCTGAGCTGAAGGCAGCCACCTAACTGAGCCACCCAGGTGCCCCTTCTACTATTTTCTTATGCTTCATGTTATAAATAAAAAAATGAACATAAGAGTGCCAAAAAAATCAGATTTAATCCTTACAGGATATTTGTATGCACAGAGAGATCCTTAACATCACTTGCTTTAGATTCTAAAAAATAAACTGATAAAAACACAGTTTAAATGATTTTTATTTCTCTTCAGTCTGTACTCATTTAAAAAACAAACAATCAGTTGGTGAGCACACACTGTCCCAGATGCTCTCCTAAGTGCTGGCTATGAATTATTCTATTTAATGCTCATTACTCCAAGGCCGGGACTTAGGTCATGCCCAAATCACAGAATGGGGTCATGGAGACTTACAGTACGCACCTCAAAAGACACCAGAAACTGCTTCCACACTGCAGGTGACAACCCAGAAGTTCAAGAAACCAATTTGGGAGATCACTATCAGCATAAAGAAACGGAAACAGAATACAATAGTACAGAACAGAAAGGAATAGAATAGAGCGATAGTACAGAAAATAGCGCAGGGCATCACAGAGAGGGT
>NW_023214479.1:0-598 GCF_002007445.2 Ailuropoda melanoleuca
TTACATCGGAATCTGGGGATGTACTGTATGGTGATTAACATAATATAATAAAATAAAATTAAAAAAAATAGCAAGATGCACAAGTCATAATTCTGTGTTTTATTTTTTTATTTCAGGAGACATAATTCTGTCCTTCCCATCTTACCTTGAGCCAGGGTTATACACTATCAAAAACAATGAAAGACATTTCAGAAAGGGGTTCTTGTACTTCTTTTCAGAAACCAATTCTTTTTTAGAAAATATTTTATTTATCAACATCACTAGCCATTAGGGAAATTCAAATCCAAACCACACTGAGATACCACCTTACGCCAGTTAGAAAGGCAAAAATGGACAAGGCAGGAAACAACAATTGTTGGAGAGGATGTGGAGAAAGGGGATCCCTTTTACACTGTTGGTGAGAATGCAAGTTGGTACAGCCACTCTGGAAAACAGTGGGGAGGTCCCTCAAAAAGTTAAAAATTGACCTACCCTATAATCCAGCCATTGCACTACTGGGTATTTATGCCAAAGATATAGACATAGTAAAGAGAAGGGCTATATGCACCCCAATGTTCATAGCAGCATTGTCCACAATAGCTAAATTGTGGAAGGAACC
>NW_023214480.1:0-598 GCF_002007445.2 Ailuropoda melanoleuca
TCTCTATTAGAGCACAGGAATGGTAGGAGATGAGGGCGGGGGAGAGGGAGAGAGAGAGAGAGAATCTCTCAGTCAGACTCTGCACTCAGCATGGACCCCAACTCAAGGCTTGGTCTCATTACCCAGAGATCACAACCTGAGCTGAAACCTAGGGTCAGAAGCTCAAACGACTGAGCCACCCAGGTGCCCCTATCACTTTTTCTTTATCCATTCATCTATCAGTGGACACTTGGGGTGCTTCCATAATTTGGCTATCTTAAATAATGCTGCAATAAACACAGGGGTGCATTTATCCCTTTGAATTAGTGTTTTTGTATGTGTGTGTGTGTAAATACCCAGGAGTGTGATTACTGAGTTGTAGGGTAGTTCTGTTTTTAATTTTGAGGAGCCTCCATAGTGTTTCCTATAGTTGCTGCACCAGTTGCATTCCCACCAACAGCACAGGAGGGTTTCTTTTTCTTCACATCCTCACCAACACTTGTTTCTTGTGTTGTTGATTTTTGCCATTCTCATGGATGTGAGGTGATATCTTATTGTAGTTTTGATTTGCATTTCCCTGGTGATAAGTGATGCTGAGCAACTTTTCATGTGTCATTTC
>NW_023214481.1:0-1607 GCF_002007445.2 Ailuropoda melanoleuca
AACTTTGCATCGGAATCCAGGGATGTACTGTATGGTGACTAACATAATATAATAATAAAATAAAATAAAAATTAAAAAAAAGAAAGTTTTGGACAGGCAGAAATCGATTCATTATTTTTGGAATAAAAGTAAAAATTTCAAAGCTATTTATCAGCCCTACTTGTGCTTTCCAGGAATAAAAGTAAAATCTCCAAAGCAATTTAAGCCAGACCTACACTTTTCCTTCATAAGAGTCTTGGCACCTACGCTAATTTGTGTTCATTTTCCGTCACTATTAGCAATCAAAGAATTTAAGAGAAAAGATGAAATACAAAGTGTTTGCATGGTTGGCTATTAATCAGGGCATTCCTCCTCCAAGAATGTATATCATTGAGATTAAAAATAAGTATTAAGGATGAAAATTCTCATCTTTATTATTAAGGGTGTAAATCCTTAGTAGACCATCATCTACTAACAAGAACTACAAAGAAAAATTTCAAATTAAATCATGGGCTATATGTGAAAAATCCCATACAAAAGCAATAAAAATTATGCCTTTATACCTGTTGAAATAGACCAACTGCTGCAGTTTTAGTTCTGTTTTAAACAAGGTATCATGAAAAGTGCAGACTTACCTGTATGACAGACGAAGTTGTCTTCGGTTTCTGATGACGAGGGAGACACCAATTCTTCCTCAAATTCGTTGGAACTAAAAGATCCCGAATGGTTTCTTTGCCTTGTCTTTCCCATCATGGCAGCGTTTGTGGCCATGACATGTCTCAAAGAGTCGTTAAGGTAACGATTCAATAGGCTGCTCTTGTATTTGGGGGGGTGATACGTACTCCTCACTGGCCCGTGACTCTGGCCTGATCACTTCAGCTTTTATGACTGAGCTTTCACTTTTAATCACAGGATGGTGAACTGGATTATTATAGCCCCCTTCATTTATGTGGTTTCTTGGAGGATTTTCTCTGTCTAAGGGAGAAAAATATCAGTAGGTAGTACTTACATATAACTTTTCCCCAGCCACCAAACTGTTATAATTAATCATTAAATATATACATAAAGACAGAATATTTAAAGTGTATAAAATTATCTTTGATACTCAAGATTAATTTTTAGGCAAGGGAAGTAGGAATCTATGTAATCTCTCCCTATGGTATTTTAATATTAATGAATTTCACAGAAAATGTTATTCTGACACATGATAAATCTATAAACAAGAGGAAATAGCCATAATTCTGTTGGTCATTTATGGTATTGTAAAAGTGAAGTTACCTCATGCAGTAAAAAAGAACCATTATGGCACCATCATGTTTTGTGGAATCAACCTTAAAAATAGCAAATGGGGTGAACTGTTTATTAACAGAGGTAAAGCAAAATAAAAATATTAACCAACCTTCAGAACATGAATCGTCGCTGCTTACACTAAGCCGCTCAGCACTTCCTTGAACATACTTGTTGTACAATTTAATTCTTAAAGCCCAGCTTAAATCCGGCTGTCGAACAGTATTCATAAGCCGACGTCTTGCATTAGCAAACCAATTTGACACCTAAAAAAGGTTTATTTTTCAATTAACAAAACATAAAATATTACCCATCACATAATTACTTTCCCACAAAGGACC
>NW_023214481.1:1768-4130 GCF_002007445.2 Ailuropoda melanoleuca
AAAAAAAAAAAAAAAAGAACAGCCCTTGCCATCAAATGCTCAGTCTAGTAAGAAAGGTAGAGAGTGTACAAATAACTTTAATACAAGAAACAATGTGATGAGTGGTTTAAGAGGCATTAAAATAAAACGATGCAGGAGTCCAAAGGAAGAAGGGGTTACTTTCAAGACTTCACAAGGAATTAAGCAAAGCGTTGAAGGAATGTGTCAGGTAAAACGGATAGGAAAGTGTGTTCCCTATAAAGAGGACATGGGAACAAATGTAAGTCCAATTCCAGAGACACTGTGGTGAGTGAGGAAGAGGGAAAAGTTAAAGATGACCTTGAGTCATCCCTGTGTAACCAAGAGAAGGATAGTGCCATTTTGAGAAAGAAAGTAGAACTGCTCAAGGGTGAAATAATGTGCTTGGCTGGGGAATGACTGGTTTGAGGTACTTGAAAAGCATACAGGTGATATGTGCAGCAAGAAAATAAAATTGAGGGGCACCTGGGTGGCTCAGTCGTTAAACGTCTGCCTTTGGCTCAGGGAGTGATCCCGGCATTATGGGATCGAGCTCCGCATCAGGTTCCTCCCCCACTGTCCCTGCTTGTGTTCCCTCTCTCACTGGCTGCCTCTTTCTCTGTCAAATAAATAAATAAAATCTTTAAAAAAAAGAAAAGAAAAGAAAAGAAAATTGATAACTGAGACTCAAGGGAGAGGAAGAGCAGTTGCGGGTTAAACAGACAGAGGTGACAGCAGCAGCTGTAAGTAGGTAGAAAGAGAGATGGTTGAAGACCAAACTCTGGAAACCTCCAGACATCAAGGAGGCAGGACTATAAAAGAGAAGCTAGCAGAACAATCAGAAATAGAGCAATCAGACAAGGAGAGGGAGAAAAATGCCAATAACACCCAGCTTTAAGTTGAAAGTCAAGTGCTTCCAAAGCAAATAGGTGAAGGCAAAGAAACAAACACTGCAAAACAAAGGGCAGTTACTTCCATTGTTTTTAAAATATGCTATTGGATTTTCAGAAGTTAAAATGGTGCTTGAGATTTCCTTTAAAATATCAGGCCATCATCAGAAAAAAAAATATGTAAATAACCCGAGGGGTCAATATTTGCTTTTAAAAGGATGAAATGTGGAAAGAGAATTACATCTTTCTGCCAATTTAGTCTAGAACATGACTCCACGTTACTCTAATGGTTTGTGTGGCAATGCTTGCATTGGAAGCTTCTTTTTTCTTTTTTTATATTTATAACATAAATATACAATTTTTACACATTGCTCAAGACTTAATTATTGAATGGACCTATGGTGAATCCTACTTTCTAAAAAAACAAACCACAATTCTTTTCCTCTTTGCCTCCACGGGATTTAAAACATGGTAATNTTTGTGTGATAATGCTTGCATTGGAAGTTTCTTTTTTCTTTTTTTAAATTTATAATATAAATATACAATTTTTACACATTGCTCAAGACTTAATTATTGAATGGACCTATGGTGAATCCTACTTTCTAAAAAAACAAACCACAATTCTTTTCCTCTTTGCCTCCACGGGTTTTAAAACATGGTAATTTTCCCCAATTTATACACACACACACACACAAAGACAATATATCATACATTATATATATATTCAGTATTCATTATCTCCTTTGTGTCTTAAGTAATAACTATCTTCTTAAATTTATGTGCATTGATGTAATAACTCACCATGGCATTCCAGAAGTCTTAGTCTTTATCAATCCCTCTTCCTATCAAGTTGTGCTATTATAACTATGATTTAATCTGGCTTCAAATTCTAAGTGATCTCCAACTCTATAGACAGACAACTTCTGAGACTATTCATTCAATAAATACACATTGAGCAGCTCTTGTGCTCTAGCCATGGTAGTCAGTGCTAGAAGTTTTTGTTAGGATAAACTTTGTCCCTGCACACATGGAAGGATTAGCATAGAACTATGTATTAACTGTGATACACAGGTGAACGTTTACTATGGAAGCACGAAATGCCTGGTCCAGTCCTCAAACCTCCCTCTATTCTCCAAGTCATGGCCAAAGTATTCATTCATGTCGTTGATAGTAGTAACTGGGAATTTTAGAACATTCTTTTTCTGAAGTTCCCTTTCATTCTATGCACTTGAATGAATCTGAACCATCACCATCAAATTCAAGTGTTGATGAACCATTACAATTTAATTGGTTAACTTCTTCAAATGCTCATTAATNATCTTCAAATGCTCATTAATGTCCTGTTATCCTATAACTGGTATAATGGAAAGAGACCTAGTTTCCTGCTCTCAATTTGCCAAAACGTGTGTGAATTTAGAGAAGTCACTCAACTTTTCTGAACTTCAAGCCCTTCATCTATAAAATGCATTAGATGG
>NW_023214483.1:0-598 GCF_002007445.2 Ailuropoda melanoleuca
TTTTTAAAAAAAACTTATGCAACTCACTAGGCATTGGGCTCTTGGTAAGGGGTTTAAACCCACCTGTGTTTCCTTCCTATTGTCTTTAAGTACCTGCCAAATCAATTCTGTAAATATTGGATTCACTCAGTCTGCCAGCATCTACTGAGTGCCTTTTATACACATCTTTCTAAGTCTCAGTCTCCTCTTCTGTATAATGGTGGAAGCAATCTCTAACTTTCAAGATTGAAGGCTAGGTGAGAAAATAATGTACCAAAAAACACCTGACATGCTATCTTACAATATGTTGGGAGACAGTGTAGGGTCACAAGATGATCATTGGTTTTGGAGTCATGCTTGGGATTGAATCTGTGCCGCACTGTTTGCTAACTGCATTATATCGGACACAGAGCTTCTCTGAGTCTCAGGTTCTTCATTTGTAAATGTGGACAATAACACGATTACCACGTTGCATTCACTCATAGTTAAATGAGATGTCTGTCAAACCCCATTATAATACACAGATGATAGCAGACACTCAGCAAGCAGTAATTATTATGATGTGGTAGTTCTAGGCTAAGCAAAAAGGATACAATGATAGATAAATGATCACTCAATT
>NW_023214484.1:0-598 GCF_002007445.2 Ailuropoda melanoleuca
GAGGGAGGGAGGGAGGGGAGGAAGGAGGGTGGGAAAACATAAGTGTATTGGACCATAGAGTAATCCTAAAAAGAGCTTAGCAAGGCCAGTGGGGAGTCATCAAGCCAGTCTTCCTTTGGAGAAGTCCACATCTCCTGAGAATAGGCCTGCCTTAGTATCCCTACCACTCTTAGTCATGGGCTGGGTGAACCCATGGCAGAAATGGCTCTGGTGCAAACGTGGTGATGGATTTCAGAGCGCAGCAGCTGGGGCCCTTGCTCAATTACACTCCCAGCACTCAGAATTGAAGAAGCTCATTGCATGGTTGCTGTACCCCCCCAATACCTCCCATCCTGCTCCTACCATAATTCTTGGTCAGATTAGGTAGCTCTTCTCTGAACCCCTTCCCCTGAACTAGTTATCACAGTATTGTCACCAGATCAGCCCCTATAGTTTGAGGAGCCTGATACAAGAATACAGGTCACAGAGCATACTGGTAGCTGACAAAGGCGTGTTCATAATTACCTGATAAGCCTGATTCATGTTTAGAATTCTCCTACCTCGGGGGCCTGGGTGGCACAGCGGTTAAGCGTCTGCCTTCGGCTCAGGGCGTGATCCC
>NW_023214485.1:0-598 GCF_002007445.2 Ailuropoda melanoleuca
TTTTTTTTTTTAATTTATTTTTTAAAGATTTTATTTATTTATTTCAGAGAGAGAGAGAGACAGAGCACAACCATAAGCAGGGTGGGGCGGGAGAGGGAGAGAGGGAAAAGAGAGAGAGAGCCCCAGGCAGGGCTAAATCCCAGGACCTGGAGATCATGACCTGAGCCAAAGGCAGGCGCTTAACTGACTGAGCCACCCAGGCGCCCCTGGGCATCTTTAAATATAAGTTCTTGTATCAGCTATATCCTATTTTACTGTTACAGTTAAGACATGGTGTCTGAATAGGGAAAAACAAGGAGTATCATTCTTATAGAGCTTTGTTTTAAGCCATAATTTTGAGTGTGCTACACACAACTTGGCTAGAATCTATGTACTAGTCTTTATGTGCTCAAAGGGTCAGGTCTGTGCACAAATCCATTTGTGAAGCCAAAAGCTACCCTGGTGTAAATGTGCCATGGGGATCCATTTCAAAACACTGGTTCCTCTTGCCAAGGTCAGTGGCTATCACCGAAGTAACCAGAGAATGCCAGTGTCCTCACTCTCAAAAAGGCAGCCTCTTTTGCAACATTAATTTACAGCACTTTCTGTCCCTTTCTTT
>NW_023214486.1:0-598 GCF_002007445.2 Ailuropoda melanoleuca
GTTCCGCAAGCAGCTGTCCGTTTGGTGTGTCCGTGGTAGGAGGTGCTTTCAGGGTCCTCCTCGTCACTAACTTGAGCCAGAACGCTGCCTTTCATTTTCTTAGTGCTCCCTTTTAATAAGTAGAATTTTTAAATTTTGATAAATATTTTTCATTTATGGCTATTGCCTTTTGTGTCCTAAGATACCTTTGCCTATCCCTAAGTCATTAAAATGTTCTTCCATGGTGTCATCTCCAAGTTTCAGGTTTTCGTATCTATACAATAACTGGTATAGTCAAACTTCGATTTTTGCCCAACTAATGTGTGTGTGTTATTTTTGTTATTTGCTATCCTCTTCTTATTAATGAGGTTAAACAATTTTCCACATTGGCTAGTTGGATTACCACTTCTGTGAAATTCAAGTTTTGTCACTTTTTCTATAGGGCTGTGTGCCTTTTCTTACTGAATTTTTTGCATCTCAAAGACTGTCTTTTTGGAGTGTTTTATTTGTGTATAATTGGCATACAATGAATTGCATATATTTAATGTGTTTGATAAAACATGATGTATGTATACGCCCATGAAATTATAACAACAATCAGGATAATGCCCATGTCCCC
>NW_023214487.1:0-599 GCF_002007445.2 Ailuropoda melanoleuca
AAAATGACAAAATAAAATTTTCTCTCATGATTTATTCAAAGATGAAAATGACAAAATAAAATTTTCAAAAAAAATATGATGAAATAACCTGGCAAAGATACAGCCACATCTTTTATATCTTTGCTTAGTTCTTGGTTTTAGGAGGTAAATATTGAATCTTTCATTATCAATTATGGAGTTAGCTCTAGCGTATTATTGTAGATGCTTTTTCTCAAATTAAGTAAGTTCCCTCTGCTTCTAGTTTGCTGAGTGTTTATTATGAGCAGGTATGGTGTTTTGACATTTTTTCTTATCATTTTATTTTTCTTCTTTAGCCTCTTGATATGCTGAATTACATTATTTATTTATTTTTTATATTTTAAGTAGGCTCCATGGCCGGTGGCTCTCACAACACTGATATCAAACCCGAGCTGGTATCAGGAGTCAGACACTTAACCAACTGAGCCACCCAGGGACCCTTACATTAATTAACTTTTGATGTTGAACCAGCCTCACATACCTCCCATGTGATAATAGCATACAACTGTATTTTATACATTGTTGGAATTGATATGCTAATATTTGGTTGAAGATTTTTGTATACAAGCTCAGGAGAAATA
>NW_023214488.1:0-599 GCF_002007445.2 Ailuropoda melanoleuca
AAAGTAATGTCAGCCTCTGAGAAAATATAACCCCTGTGCAAGGGAACATTACGATTCCTCAAGAAATAAAGACTTTTCCTTCTTTTAAACTCTCCCAGCCCACATGGAGATCTCTCTTGATGGGCTTTCTAGAATCATTCATTAAGTTGTGGGCCAGAACTGGCTCAGGACTCTGACTCCTCCTCCTTGTTCTTTTATAAAGATTTATTTACTTATTTTAAAGAGGGGAGGAGGAGCAGAGGGAGAGACAGAGAGGATCCCAAGCAGACTCCCTGCTGAGCACAGAGCCTGACACGAGCTCCCGGGACCCTGAGATCATGACCCTGAGATCACGACCTGAGCTGAAATCAAGGCTCAGACGTTCAACCAACGGAGCCGCCCAGGGGCCCCTGGCTGAGGACTTCTTAATCTCAGGTTCAAGAGACAGTAGATGCTATGAGGCCTGCTAAAAATTAGACTCTGACTTCACAGCCTCTGTGGTCTAGCTGGGGAAGCAAGAATACTTGATTAAAACACACAACGTATATTGGAAAACACTTCTCTGGAGTGGGACCTCAGGGAATCCGAATTTTTAAGATGTTCCTCTGACACAGGAACAA
>NW_023214489.1:0-863 GCF_002007445.2 Ailuropoda melanoleuca
TTCTCAGTAGGGAGGAAAGAAAGTCAATAGAACAAGT
Source organism: Ailuropoda melanoleuca (assembly GCF_002007445.2). NCBI lineage: Eukaryota > Metazoa > Chordata > Mammalia > Carnivora > Ursidae > Ailuropoda > Ailuropoda melanoleuca. Next base: position 38 of record NW_023214489.1, read on the forward strand.
AAAAGGCAAGAGAAATGGCAAACGGCCAAAAGTACTAGTGACAGAGGTACACAGAGTGTGCCACGGGTCACCTTGACAGCCTCAAAGGGTCAACGGTGTGGTCAGGGGCACGCGTCCCGCCACAAGCCCGCAGGCTGGGCTTCTCAGCGAGCAGCACAGCAGGAGACGGCCACCCTGCCGCCCCAGCCCTCAGGCAGCAAACGCCCCGCTCCGCTCGCGCTTGCTGGATGCCCGGCGCTGTTCTAAGCACTCTGCCGCTTTTGAGCTCAGAGAGTTGGCTGTGCAGCGGCAGGCAAGGAGGGAAGATCCCCCGAAGAGAAAGAAAAGGGCTGTATTAGACTCATCAGGCTTTCGCCAGCCTCTGCCGATCCTTGCCTCCCACCTGTCAAGTGCTTTTCTCCCCAGCCGTAGATTCCTACGGTGAATAAAATACTCTTTGATCAGATGTCCAAGCGGCACTTCTTTCCCCTTTCCGGCATCAAGGCAAACCACAGCGCGAGCCCCGCGCCTCACCTCGGCCACCCGCTCCAGGAGGGGCTCCAGCCAGTGCTCATTGCACTCACAGTGGCTGTCCAGGAACGTCAGGACCTTGGCCTGGGCTGCGTCGGCTCCCCAGACCCGTGAGCGCATCAGGCCTGCGGAAGGGATTTCAAAAGCGCATCAGGGTATCTGAGAAAAAGCCCCAGAACAGCTCGTCCAGCCCCGGCATCGACAGCCCACACAGCGCTGCAGCCCCCTTGCAAACCTGGCTGGTAGGATCAATACTGCCCTGTGGTCACCAAGACAGAGCTCTGTCGGGACTTCTTTTTCCAAGTCAACTGGATGA
>NW_023214490.1:0-599 GCF_002007445.2 Ailuropoda melanoleuca
AACTTGTAGCTCTTTCAGTGGGAGGGAGGACAGGATTTTTCTGGAATTTGATATAGGTGAAGGAGTTGGTAGGGAGAGGTAAACTCTTGGCCCTCAGGGCCTTGATGGATTCCTCTTGGCCCAAGCAGAGTGCTGACATCATACCCTTGAGGAAGAGGGGAATGGGCAGGGTGAGGAAAGAAAGCACTGGCTCATTTGCAGAATGGCCATCACTGAGCCGCCCCACACATTATTAAGCTGAAAATCAAGGAGCCAGTAACACAACTGACAGGCATTCAGGCCTCTAACAATCAAGGGAAAATAGAAGTAGAACAGAAGGAGGTTTTCCTCACCTTGGTAATCTCCAAGATGTAGAGTATTTGCTTATGGGTTAGAAGAGCTAAAACCTAAGCTGCACATGACCACTTAGGAGCCCCTGGGCACCATTTATTTCTCTGGAACTTCATTCTCTTAGCTACAAACTCTGCAATTGTAGGGGGCAGTGACTGCAAGTCAAAGTCCTGTTTCGTTTAGTCCTTATTGTTTTAGTTACTGAATTAAGTGCAAAGTTAAAAATCAAATTTGTATTTGGCTTTCCTTGACATCCATGATGTCAGTGA
>NW_023214491.1:0-599 GCF_002007445.2 Ailuropoda melanoleuca
TGTGTCTTGATCCACAAACCTTATCCCCAAAATTCAACAGATAAACAGAAGGAACTGAAAATCATGAATAAGTTAACAAAAATGTAGATTCTAGTTAGCTTTAATTGTGACTAGCGAATTTTATTGTTACCACTTTTGCCATCAATATATTTGAGCAAGTAAAAATGATGGCAGATCATTCCCATGAATAGTGTGACATTAAACACAGGACATGTTCATTGTGACTTCTTCCCTGAGTATCAATTATCTGCAACTCGCTGCTGGTTGGTTGGCCCATTGTCATCTTCCTTGCAAGTTCCTTCCTAAGCATGAATAAGGGAGGCTCTCTTTTCCTGTTCCTGTTGTGCTGGAAAGGTTCAAGGATTTGATAAACTCGAGTAATTACTTGCCTGGAGACCACTTCTTCTGGAGAATAGAGAGATACTTTTTGAGGGGATGTAACCACTGATGGGAAGTAAAAATAAGGAAATCTCATAAATGAGTTAACATTTTTCTTTGTTTATAAACTATTTTTTTATTATTATATTGTGTTAGTCACCATATAGTACATCCCTAGTTTTTGATGTAAAGTTCCATGATTCATTACTTGCGTATAACAC
>NW_023214492.1:0-9419 GCF_002007445.2 Ailuropoda melanoleuca
TGCCGCCTCGGACTGCGGGACCTCGTGCCACTCCGGGGGCCTCTCCTAGCATCCACGTCTGGTCTCTAACTTGGCCTCATGAAGTCAGGATGGAAATGAAAAGGATAAGATAACTGGAGCCGGGGCTGTGGGCTCAGACTCGTGGCTGTGCGTCCTGGCTACACACTCTTGACTGTCTGTGGTTCCCCGTTGTGCACCCCAGTCCCCCCATCACTTAGCTGCTTCAGATGGCAACTGTTTTGTTACGTGGCCTGATTTCTGTGGGCCAGGCACTCGGGTGGGGCTCAGCCGAGCAGGTTTGTTCTGTGTGGTGCTGACGGAGCTCACTAGGTGGTGTCCAGCATGGCTGGGTGGCTCGGGAGGGTCCGGGGCCCGGGACGCAGCCTCATGTCCTGGCGCTTGGCAGGGGTGGCTGGAGGGCTGGGCTCAGCTGGGACACGGCCGCCCCACAGGACATCCTCGCGGTGGCCGCCCTTCTTACGGGGCAGCTCAGGGCTTATGGCAGGTGATTCCTGAGACAAGTGGAAACTGCCAGAGTCTTCAGCCCAGGGCCTGGAAACGAGACAGTTGCTTCTCCCGTATTCCCATGGTCAAAAGACCTTCCTTTCCTGGTTTCTTGGCTCATGGCTCCATCCTCCACCTTCAAAGTACTGTGCTCTGACCTCTGCTTCTGTCGTCCTTCTCCTCTGTGAGTCTGGCCCTCCTGCCTCCATGAGCTTCTGTTGAGCCTGCCGGACAGTCTGGGGTGATCTCCCCACCTGTCACCTGTAGAGCCCCTTGTGATGGAGAAGGGGGGCACATTCACAGCTCCCAGGCATCGGGATGTAAACGTCCACAGTGGCCACTGATGATTCTCCACACATGTGACCACGGACAGGTTCCGTGACCCCTCTGAGCCTCAGTTTCCTTGTCTGTAAATGGGGTTTATTATGGAAACTTCTAGGACTGTCCCGAAGACTCAGTGAGTTAATACACTTTGGGCACTTGCACAGTACAGGACCTTTGGCAGGCAGCCATTGTCAGCATTAGCGGCACCGTGGGCGAGGTGCTCTGTGACAAGGGTCATCAACAACGGTGACTTGGAGGAGAAGGCTGTCGGCGTCGTGGAGTCCACACACAGCGCCGGGGGATGATGAATGGGGAGCCTGCGCCCTGCGGAGAGGAGGCCTCAGGGGAGGGGGACTTCGGCCTGGGCCTGGAGAGAGAGCCTGGAGCGGGGAAGGCAGGGTGTGCTGGGCGGAGGGCGGGCTGTGAGCCAGCAGGAGGCCTGAGATGCGGGAGAGACGAGCGTCGGTGGCAAGTCTCCGTGCGCCTGCAGCGTCCAAGGTAGGATGTGCAGCAGCGCTGTGTGCCCGGCGTGAGCGCGTGCCCGGCCACGAGGCTGTGTGGGCCTGATAACAGGGATTGCCTCTTGGGGGGGGCCCGAGAGAGGACAAGAGGAAGCCTGCCTGCTCGCGGGTGGGTGTGCTGGGGCCTTAGCAGGACAGGAGTCTGAAGGCGACAAGAATTTAAGTGCATTTACTGCAGCATCTCTCTAAGCATCCCCGGCCAGGAGTGTGAGGTGAGTTTCAGTTTAATTCTTCCTTTTCCAGCTGTTGAGTCTTTGGATCATGTGACATCATTTGTTCTGTAAGTCACATCTCCTGAATGTGTTGGGGGTACCAGGGCCTGTCCTGACAGCTTTGCTAGTGCTAACTCAGCCACCCTGGCAGGCGGGTACGACGATCACCCCATTTAACAGAAGAGGAAATAGAGGCATGGGACACGGGCAGGTTGAGTGGTGTGTCTGGGTCTCCTGGCTGCGGCAGCAGAGCCGGGATTCAGTCTCAGGAGGTCGGATGCCAGAGCTCACGCTTTCGGCTTCTGTTCCTCTGCCCGCACGTCTCGATGGTGACCCTCCCTGCGGGGGCTAAGTGCACGCACCGTTAGTGGGTGATCGCTGTGCTGTTCGTTCCTGTTCATCTGTGACTTATGTTTATGTCACAGCTCTGGGGCTGTGCTGAGAGGCTGGATCGTGGAGCCTGCCGGTCTGGGTTTGAATCCTGGTCCTGCACTCATTTGGTCAAGTAGCTTAAGCTCTCAGGGCCTCAGTTTCCCTTCCTAAGTGCCATCCGTTATCAAAATAGCCTGTGCTTTCTCACCTTCGTGCACGTTCCCTGCGTTCCCCGTGTATCCCATCTCCACGTGTCCAAATCCAATGTCCTCCTCAAGGTGCCCCTAAAATACTTCCTCTGTGTCGCTGGACCTTGAGCTCCGTGAGAGCGTGTGCTCTTTCCTCCCGTGCGTATCCGTCAGCTCTCACTAGGTTGTGCCGCGTAACAAACAGTCTCAGTCTCGGCGGGTTCTGACGACAGTGTTTATTCTTGCTGAGGTTGTGTGAGGTGTGTGTGTAGGTGGCAGCTCAGCTCTGTTTTGCGTGTGTCTTCTGTTTCTGACATGAGAGCGTGGGCTCTCGGGGACAGGCTGCTGTCATGCTGGAGGAGGGGAGTAAGCGTGCCCCAGCCAAGCTACAACAGTCTCGTTCAGAGCTTCTCCTCGGTGGTGGCAAGCATCACGCCTGCTGCCAGCCCGGAGCAGGTCACCCGGCTAAGCCCACCGTCAGTGAGGCAGGGAGGTGGCCGTCCTGCAGGAAGTCCCGGCAAGGCAGAGAGGGAAGGCCGACTTAGCAGCAAACACCAGCTTGCCCCTCTGTGGTGCCCAGCCACGGAAATCTGCTCCTCCCGTCCTTCCCAAAGTATCTACCGTTACCGTGTCTCACGTCCTGTGTTGGACACTGTGTTTGAAGAGATTGAGGTTGACTCAGGCCTTGCACACACATCTGGAATCATTTCCTTGGGATGACTTCCTCGGAGTGGGTGAATTTCCAGGATCAGAGAATGTGGCCGTTTTTAAGGTTTGGGGCACATACTGTTCACTCCCCCTCCAGAAAGGTCATGGGCTTCCTAGAGCCCGACACTGTGGGTCACCACCACACGCCAGAGCTGGCCGCTCTTGCTTTCGAACACAGGGGCTCCTGAGGGGAGTGGCCCCTGCCTGTCAGAGCCTCCCTCACCTCCTGGGGGACACGCTCCCCTGTGCTCAGTGCCTTCCCCATGGGGATCCCCAGGCTCATCCATGGGGGTGGCCGACGGTGAGGGAAGAGTTCCTGACCCAGACACCCCCTGCAGCTCTGGGACCTGGGTCTAGTCAGCATGTGATGTGTAAGCACAGATGGCTTTAGCGGGAGGAAGGAGAGCTGGCGCTGGCAGGAGGGGCCTGGACCGGCGTCCTCAGGGTCACCAGGGTGGCAGTGGTGTGGAGCCTCAGCTTGCCAGGCATCAGGGAAGTCAGTGGCATCCGGGAGAACCCTTGTAGCAAAAGAGGAAGGAAACATCCTAAGGTTGCTTCAAGCAAAATTTTCACGTCAGGTTTAGCTCTGGTGAGGTCAGGAAGATCAACTAGTAAACCTTCCGTCCTCTCCACAGTTTTTGGTTATTTGGTCATTTGCTCACTTCCAGCCTTGGATTCCATTATAATAAAACTATATGCCAGTGGCTACATTTTGACACACATTTTGGTAACAGTGATGCTGTTACTATGTACACGTGTCTCTAGGAATCAGGGAGAGAAAGCTGACTGTGTCCCACCCCTCCTGTGGCCAGCTGTGGGGTGTGGACAGAAACTCCTCTCGCTGGGCTCCTCATTCCTTTTCTCTGAAGCAGGGGTAATAACAGCCCATCTCATCCACCCCTTCGCTGTTGGAATCAAATGAAACAATGTATGTGCAAGCAAATAGCAAGGAGTGATGCTGTGTAATTGTGAGGTGACGGATTTTTCCAAAAGAGTTGGGGGTTGCTGAACTTTAGGCTGTTCTCGGGGAACCAAGGGAAGAGGCAGCGTCCATATCTGTATGTTAGAATTGGAGGGGTAGATATACCTGCCCCATTCCTGTCCCCATTTCTCCAAGGGTCTTACTTGTTGATAGAGCAGAATGAGAGCCAAGGAAGGTTGGAGGGTACCAAGGGCTGTAGCCAGGCGTGAGGCCACCTCTCTGCCTTCAGAAATCCTTCAACAATAAATGGTAAATTCCTGATTCTTGCCATGATTGAGTCATGGAACAAATTTACTGTCCAACCTGAAACTAGAGAAGCACGTGATGAAGACAGGCATTTTCGGACGTTGGGCAACACACAGCACGGGACTGTGATCCCTGAGAGAAGAGCCACAGGCCCCGGGATTGCCCCAGCCCACTGCCTGGAGAGCGTTTCCAGGCTGTAGAGCAGGGAGAGGCCAGACAGAGTTAGTGCTCTTGCAGAAGTGAGGTGACAGACTTCATAGTTGGGGAGGGCTTTAGGTGAGTGACTTCGGGGGACAGAGTTCCAGGGAGGAGAAAGCTGCACAAAGAACTCTGGACATACGCAGAGGGTCCCCTTTAGTCTTTGGCTGAGTGTTTAAACTGTTTATATATGAAAAGAAATTAAAAGCACTACTGGAAAGTACTAGGCCCCCAAACTATCAGAGCTCACACAGGGCTGAGGATGGTGCGTGTTCTCCGAGCTAAGGACTTCGGTACCCAAGGCATTGGGTGAAGTTTCCCTCTTAGTACTGGAGTTACAGTAGCCCTAGGCGGACACCTGCTCTGGAGCCTCCCTTGCAAAATTAAAAGCAATCCTTGAAAGGATCTACCTGTTCCCAAGCGACTTAAAGCAAGACACAATAAAGTTCATCTCCGAATTCAAAGGAATAAAAAAAAAAAATCCAACAACCAACAATGTAAAATTCCCAAAGAAAAAGTACAAGGCGGGAATAGGGAAACATGTTCTGTAACTAGGAGAAAAACCAATCAATAGAAACAGACCCAAGATATTAGTATAGGTTCTTTAGAGAAAGAGAACCAATAAGATATTTATTATAAGGGATTGGCTCCTGCGGCTATGGAGGTTTGAGAAGTCCCAATATCTGCGTTTGGCAAGCTGGAGACCCAGGAGAGCCAATGGGGGTAGTTCCAGTCTGAGTCAGAGTCCAAGGGCAGGGGAACCTGATGTCTCAGTTCAGAGATAGGTGTAGAGACTGAATTCTCCCTTAGCCTTTAACAGATTGGATGAGGGCCACCTGCTTAGGGAGGGCAATCTGCTTTACTCAGTCCACTGATTCAGATGTTAATCCCACTCAAGAGTTCCCTCATAGACATTTACAGAATAATGTTCAGCCAAATAGCTGGGCACCCAGCCACCCATCACATCCAGAAGTGACAGAGCTGAAGGGATTAGGAGATAAGAGTATTAAAACTGCCATTACAGATATGGTCTATGTATTCAAGAAGGTAGAAGAAACAAGGAACATGCTGAGATATTTTAAAAAGAATCCAAATGGAACTTCTAGAGATGAAAAACACAATTTTTAATATGAAAAGCACACTTGATAGGATTAATAGATTAGGCATCAGAGAAGAAAAAATTAGTGAACTTGAAGACATAGCCATACAGATGATGCAAAATGAAACACACAAAGACCAACCTGTGGCAAACACAAGGAACAAACACAAACCACAAGCCGATGCTGTTCCCGTCACCTTCCCTGCCTCTTCCTTGGGCTCTGCAGGCAACATGTCTTCCTTTGGCACCTGGTATTGGAAAAATTCATTTTCCTGATCTAAGTTTTGTTTTGTCCTCCTATTTTTATTTCATATGTAGTCATACATTTAACTTGTAAAATAGATTGTGATGTCATTATTACATAATGAATTAAAACGTATGAATTAAAATATCCCAACAGGTTTTTAAAAATTAATATAGTGTAGGTTATGTCTGATTGGAGTTCCAGAAAGAAGACGACAAATATCTGAAGAGAATTTTTTCTTATTTTGATAAAAACTATAAACCTACAGGTCCTAGGAGCTCCATGAGCCACAAGCATAAGGGACATGAAGAAAATGACACCAAGGCACATCATGATCAAATTGCTTAAAACCAGTGACAGAGCAAATCTTAAACGTAGAGGAAAAAAAGACACTACCCACAGGAGAGCAAAGATAAGAGTGACAGCAGATTTCTCTTGGAAAGATGCAAGTCAGATGGCAGAGGAACAGTGTCTTCTTCAAATTCTAAGTTTTCATCTTTAAAAAAATTTTTCCCCGAACTAAAATTATATATCCAGCAAACACCTTTCAAAAATGAATACAAAGTAAAAGCTTTCTCAGATAAACTGAAGTTGAGAGGATTTATTTCCAGCACACCTATATGGTAAGAAATGTTAAGGGAAGTATGTCAGACAGAAGAAAAATAATGCCAAATGGAAATTTAGGTCCTCAAGAGGAATGAAGACTTTTGGAGATGGTAAATAAAGGAGTAAATAGATCATAAATAATGTGCCGGAGTACTGTACAAGGGATGACATTAACACAGAAGATGTGGTTGAGGAGTGGAAGTATATGGTGGTGAGGTTCTTATACTGTATGTGGTATAATATTAGTTGAAGATAGACTGTACTATTACTATATTAAATATGTATGTTGTAAAAGTAGGCCTGCTACAAATAAAGAGATACAGCTAATATATTAATAAGGGGATAAAATGGAATCCTAAAAAAATAATCAGCAAGACAAAGACAAGGAGAGGGGAAATGAATAAAGAACAAATAGCAAGATGGTTGATTTAAACCTAGCCATATTGATAATTACATTAAATGTAAGTGGCATACACATTCCAGTTAAAAGACAACGATTCTCATTTTGAATTTTTTTAAAGGAAGATCTCGTGTTTAAAATATAGAATGTGGGATGCCTGGGTGGCTTAGTCCATTAAGTATCTGACTTTGGCTCAGGTCATGATCTCAGGGTCCCGGGATCAATCCCCACATTGGGCTTCCTGCTTAGCAGGGAGTATGCTTGTCCCCCTGCCCCTCCCCCGACTTGTGTTTCTCTCTCTCTCTCAAATAAGTAACATCTTTTAAAAAATAAAATATAAAATGTTAGAAGACTGCAAGTTAGGAGTAAAAAGATGGAGGGGCACCTGGATGGCACAGTTGGTTGGGCATCTGACTCTTGGTTTCAGCTCAGGTCTGATCTCAGGGTTGTGAGATCAAGCCCCATGTCAGGTTTCCTGCTCATGCAGAGTCTGCTTGGGTTTCTCTCTCCCTCTTCCTCTGTCCCTCCCCACTTCACACGTGCTCTCTCTCTCTCCCACTGCAATAAATAAATTTTTTTTTAAAAAAGGTAAAAGGATGGGAAAAGATATGCCACGCAGCCACCAACCAAAAGAAAACTGGAGTGGCTGTATTAATATCAGGCAAAGTAGACTTCAGAATAAGAAATAAGCCCAGGGACGAAGAGGGACATTTCATCATAATAAAGAAGACACAATTTTAAAAACTTATGAGCTAGTAACAGAGCTTTAAAATGCATGAAAGAAAACCTAGTAGAACTGAGAAAGAAAGAGACACACAATTCCATGAGGAGACTTCGGTACCCTTCTCTAAATGATGGATAGGACAAGTAGAAAATCGACGGTCTAGAAAACTTGAAAACACAATCAGCCAAATTAACCTAATTGACATTTAGAGAGCATGGTTCCTAAGAACAGCCAACACACCTACTCTTCTCAGCTAAAACGTAGCAGAGCAGGACTCCAGCCAGGTATATCTGGCTTCAGAGCCCTTGTCCCTCCATCCAACACAGTCTCCCAAGTATGCTGCCTTTCAGGGAAGAACATTCACCAGATGAGAGGAGAGAAAAACATTTTACCCAGGAGCCCAGTGGGGCAGTGTGGGCGGCTCTGGCTTCAGATCCTAACTCCGCCACCTGGGGTGGAGTGTGTGTGTCTGTCTGGGAGGACCATTCTTTTTTTTTTTTTTTTTTTAAGATTTTATTTATTTATTTGACAGAGAGACTGCCAGTGAGAGAAGGAACACGAGCTCCTCCCAGCGGAGGAGCCTGATGCGGGGCTCGATCCCAGAAGGGCAGGATCACACCCTGAGCCAAAGGCAGATGCTTAACCACTGAGCCACCCAGGCACCCTGATGGGAGGACCATTCTTTTATATTGGTACCTGTGTTTGAAAGTTGCCTTGTGTGTCAAATCTCTATCAGATGAGCGCAGTGAGAGGCGGGGTGGTGTCATGATTGATGGATCAGGATCCAGTCCAAGTCTCCTGGGTCTGCCCTCACAGCCAAATCTGCCCCTGCCTCTGGGCCTCCCCTGTGCATTCCCTTCTGCCTGGAATGCCCCTCCCTCTTTTGTCCGCCCCGGGCTCTACTCATCCCTCACGGCCTAGNTAATCTCATTTGTGCATTCCTCGCATACAAAACCAGGAGAGAAACATTGTCTGAATTACTCTAGGCGTGTCTCCCAAGGGGAGGGGCTACACGCAAGAATTACGTGGGAGAATCCCCAGTGCTCTCTGGCAGTGGGCGGCCAGCCAGGAGTGCGCAGTGCTGACCCAGGAATAGGGCTCTGCCTCTGAGAGCCCCCTGCGCCCGGCGTGCACCTCGGAACTTTAGTTCAGGATATGGGTTTACTAGTCCGTATCTCCTGGAGACTGGCCCAGGCCTGCACACGCAGGGATGCACAGGGAGGGCCGTGATAGGACAGGATTTGCTGCTGCCCTGGGCACCCCCACCCAGCCAGGAAGCACCTTTTATCCAGAGCCCCTAGGACAGAGGTCATTCTCTGTCCTGACTCAGTGGGCTGAGCAAGCCTNCGTCATCAACAACGGTGACTTGGAGGAGAAGGCTGTCGGCGTCATGGAGTCCACACACAGCACCGGGGGATGATGAATGGGGAGCCTGCGCCCTGCGGAGAGGAGGCCTCAGGGGAGGGGGACTTCGGCCTGGGNCAGCTGGCGGCTGGGGACAGGGAGGGAGGAGAAATCCACAGCGTGAGTTCTGCGCCATTGAGGGCAATAACAGAATGCTAGGACCCTGTTCTGCTCACCACAGGAGGCCCAGCTGGAGTCAGTGCTCCTTGAATGCATGAGCGAGGAGGCATGCTTGGCTGGGGGCCCGGCAACTTCAAGCAAACCCCTCCACTTCTGGGACCTCAGTTTCTCATGATCTCACAGGCCCTTCCCTGCCTCGGAAGTCTGCTTTTGAAAAAGGAAACGCGGGCTAAGCCATAGGCAAGGGGGTCTTTGGGTAGCTCATTAGTGTCCTATTTTGCAGGTCTCAGGGGCCCCCTCTGCAAAATGTTAACTAGCGGGGGCTTTGGAATGAACAGACCCGGGCTCTGGAGCTGGGAGACCTTGGGCCAGTCACTGCAGCATCCTGAGCCCGTGTCTTCACCTGAAATGGGCCACCCGTGTCTGGGAAGCCACTCAGCCCCTGGCGTTCCAATGATTTGAATTGTTAGTACATTTGACTCAGAGCTTAACGAAGCCTTCCACGTCCCTCAGCGTTGACTATTTGCAGCTCCCTGGAGGGATGGTGCCAGCATCGCTGCTTTCCGT
>NW_023214493.1:0-599 GCF_002007445.2 Ailuropoda melanoleuca
CTGTCTGAGCTTCAGAGCTCAAAGCCTGGCAGGAGACACACACAGGAAAGTGTAATACCAAGCAGTTAGTGCTATAATATCAGTCCAAATACACAGTTATGAAGACACAGAGAAGGAAGTCTTGATTCAGTCTGGGGGTTTACAGTGGAGGGGAGAGGATGAGGGCATGGAATTGAGAAGACTTTAGAAAGGAAGTATTGTCTGAGCTGAACTTAAAAGGCATTTAGGATTTTACATGCATAGAAAGAATGGGAATTGAGGACATTCCAGGCAGGAGAAAATGCAAGAGCAAAAGCCTTCCCTACCAGCATCTGAGCTAATAAACAAAAATACCAGAAATCCCAAACTGTTCATGACTAATACGGTGCATTGGTTAACCACCCCCTAGATTTAGTCAATGGGCTCAAAGGGTTAAAAAAAACAAAAAGCTGATTCTGGGCATTCTCTACCTCCATGAGGCAGGTATAACCAACACATCTCCTGTTCAGACTTAGGAGTCATCTTTACATACTTTATCATTGCTAAGCAGGGTACAAAATGATGACTCTTCTTTCTGTTAGAGGAATGAAACATAAAAACAAAAAGCCTGTTTTAAGAGA
>NW_023214494.1:0-599 GCF_002007445.2 Ailuropoda melanoleuca
CCCCCCCCGTTGCCCCGACCTCCGGCACCACCGAGTTGTGTCCACGCCGCAGCTGCTCGGCTTCCTGGGACCGTTTAAAGCTAGTGGCTGTTGACGCTCAGCCGTCTTTGGCCGGCAGTGGTTATGAGCTCGGACACAGCGGTGGTGCGGGGAGAAAAGCGGGAAAGCGTAGGAGGGTAGGAGGCCGGGACCGTCCCTTCCGAGCCAGCGTCTCCCGGGCGGCGCCGTCCCCAGAGGCTGGCGCGTCTCGGCGCGAACCTCAGTTGCCGCAGGGTCGAAAGTCGTAGCCTGCTGGCTCTGAGGTGCGGAACTCCTGGGGCTCGGTGCCTTCACCGGCTGCGGTCCTTTGGGTGGTTGTGCCTCAGGGGAGCCGTGAAACGGGGCCTTTTTTTTCCTTTTCTTTTCTTATTGGAGGCCTGCCAGAAATAGGCTGAAAAGATCCCGCGAGGAAGAAACTCTTTAACAGCTATTTTTAGCTTCTTAAGATGATTGATTTTCAGACGTTGCTACGTATCAGAAAACCAGTTGAGGAGCTTTTTCAAAGCAGAGATGACAGAGCCACACCCCAGACCTGCATCAGGAAGTGGGGGGAGGGGGGG
>NW_023214495.1:0-599 GCF_002007445.2 Ailuropoda melanoleuca
AAGGAGTGAATGACGTGGAGGGAAAACCATCTAGAAGCTAAGTTTGTGGATAATGACAGAGCAATTCTTTTTCAGTGAATTTTAAATTTTATAGTTACCATTAAAACTTAAAGATAATTAGAATATTTTATTTTATTTTATTTTTTATCATTCAGGAAAAATGCTATAGTTAGCCTAACAAAGTTTAGTATGAAATATTCAATCACACCAATAATTTTTTATATATAATAATTAAGTAATTATGGAGAGGAAACAACTTATAGTGAATATATGTTTTCTCTCCTACATTAAGGAACAAAAACTAAAAGCTATTAAAAAACACGTACTTCCTTTACTTTCTGGGCTTTCTTATAACGCGTTAACAGAAAGATTCCAGTTTGCTTAAACCACCATTAGAATCTAGACAGTTTATATCCTCCAAAGACAGCATTACAAAATATTTTTCCATTCCAAAGAACTCAAGAGAGAGCAGCCAGGAGACTCCCTCTGGTAAAAATGACTTGGAGAGAGGGGAGTTTTGCCAATCATCTCCAGAGATAAAAAGCTGGCCATGGGGCCAGCTTCTTGGCAACAATCTGCGCAGAACACAGGGCCAGGTA
>NW_023214496.1:0-599 GCF_002007445.2 Ailuropoda melanoleuca
AAGGCATCTCAGACCTCTGAGAGGTCTTCCTCGACCACCCCATTTAACACAGGCTCCCCATTCCAGCCTTAGTCCACCCAGCACCTTACACCCTTATAGGGACCTCTGGTGCTCTTAGCACTGCAGAATTTTGTGCGACGAAATTTGTAAGGATGTGGGCTCAGAATTAGGTGGACTGTATGTAAATTTTAGTTTTACTACTTGCTGGCACGTGGCCCTGGACAGTGACTTCACCTTCCTTTCTGTGCCTTGGTCTTCTCATCTATAAAATGGGGATGATAATATTGTCACTGGCAGCATCAAAGTGCCAAGGGGATTAAATCAACTAACACCCATAGAGCATGTAAATCCATGTCAGACACACCCTCAATAAATGTGGATTAAACTTTTCGGTTACATGGCACACCTCACTCACTCTCTGACTTTATCTCGACTGTTTGTGTTTGCTTATGGTTGTCCCCGCTTCAATGAAGGTTGGAGCCTGCCTGTCGTGCTCCCCACTCTGTCCCTAGCATCTAGAATGGCAAATCGTAGGGACCCATAAATATATGTTATTGATGAATGAAAGAACATTAGGTATGTGTATATTAGACATGTTA
>NW_023214497.1:0-599 GCF_002007445.2 Ailuropoda melanoleuca
CCTTACTTATTTAACAGTGATCCTGAAATTCAACTGTAAAGGTGATCCTCTCAGCAACACTTCAAGCATTACATTTGCATGTTCAACATTTTCATGTTACTTTGTCTAGAAGGAGAAATGACCAGAGATGCAGATCTATGTTATTTCATGGAAACTGGCTAATAGTTGGGCTGGATGGTAAGAGATTTGAGAGAAAAAATATTGATTGACAAGAAGTTCTAGGGAAGAAGTATTTGGATGGAAGTTTCATAAGAGCACAAACTGGATACTCACCAACTAGCTGCACATGTGCTTGACTAATCAGGTGGATAAGATAATCTATATTATGTATGTGGGTCTGCCACTTTGCCAGCCACCCAGGCCTTGCTCAGGATGGGAATGTTTTCATCAGTGGAAATAACAAAGGTACAATTGAACAGGAAGATCAGATTATCATCTATCTTTAGTCACATTAATCTTTTTATACCATTGACATAAATGAGTAGTCAAAGAAAAGGCTTACTATCCTGGCTGGGATGACTGAAAACACAGAGGTGCAAATACATAATGGAAGTCAATGTAGAGGTTCTCATGTCCAATAGTAAAAGTTAAAGCAAAGT
>NW_023214498.1:0-599 GCF_002007445.2 Ailuropoda melanoleuca
TGGCTGGAGAGTGCTTATATATATGTAGCAGAAGCTATACCTTACGATTTATTCAGGTGCCTGTCCCTCAAGTGGTAGTTTAGCTGTCTTGGATTTCTTCTCTTAAAATACATACCACGCAAGCTTCCCCTGAAATGAGAAGTTTCAAGCTGTTCTGTGGTTTACATGGGGGTTTCTCTGACGGAGACTCTCTAGAACCCATAGAAATTGGATCCAACCTATAGCTCAAATCCTAATAGATTATTTCCTCCTCACCAAGTTGCCTCTTAAGTGAATTACAGAAATTCTTTTGTGAACTAAATATTGAAAAGAAAATACTGGCCTCATAGTGAAAAGGTAACATTTTACACATTTTAGGTACGAGTTTAATTTACATACATGGTCTTTAAAGCAATTTGGACTTTTGATACAGACTATCAGTATCACATGTTGTATTAAATCTATAATGCTGCTATTCAAGATCAGGAATAATTAGAGGCTGCAAGAGATATACAGGGATCTCAGAAGGGAAATTCTGTTGAAAAAAAACTAGCAAACAATATATTATGGCAATAAGATCTTTTCAAGGTACAGAAAAATGGCCCAAGATACTTTAACTG
>NW_023214499.1:0-774 GCF_002007445.2 Ailuropoda melanoleuca
TTCAAGATTTTCGAGGACTCAGCGCCCTTCTCATTGGTAATAAAGCAGACCGTCCAGGAAAACGCCTCCAGTGAAGAGCTGCCTTTTCACTGGGGACCCCGATTCCACATTGTGTGTAGGGGCCTGGGGAGGATCCAGCCCTTAGAACCAAGAAACAATGTGTGAATGGAAACCCCTTGAAGTCACGACGGCCTTATGGAAGGTGAAACAGGAATCAAGGTGCTTTTGTACCGAGAGTGAAACACGACGAACACAGGACTGAGAAAGACAATCGGCCAAAACCCGCTTCCATCGAAATGTTTGTTCCCTGGGGAAATCCTGTGAAAACTGCTGGCGGCAATGGAACGGAAAGGCCCAAAACACGTCCGTCAGAAACAACACCGTACAGGGACCGTCTTAGCACTATCATCACCCTTCGTGAATAGGGAAACATGAGGGAAAGTGGTCGCGGAAGCCTGACGAGAGTGCCCCATAGTGGTCTCTGAGACACCACACAGTCCAGGGAAATATCAACGATCATCATCTCTCGTGAGTAAGGGAGCATGAATGAAAAGGTTCAGGATTTTCGAGGACTCAGCGCCCTTCTCATTGGTAATAAAGCAGAGCGTCCAGGAAAACACCTCCAGCGAACAGCAGCCTTTACACTCGGACCCCCATTCCACATTGGGTGTAGGGGCCTGGGGAGGATCCAAACCCTTAGAATTAAGAAACAAAGTGTGAGGGGAAAGCCCTTGAAGTCACGATGGCCTTATGGAAGGTGGAACAGGAATCAAG
>NW_023214499.1:929-1173 GCF_002007445.2 Ailuropoda melanoleuca
GCTCAAAACACGTCCGTCAGAAACAACACCGTACAGGGACCGTCTTAGCACTATCATCACCCTTCGTGAATAGGGAAACATGAGGGAACGTGGTCGCGAAATCCTGACGAGAGTGCCCCATAGTGGTCTTGAGACCCCACACAGTGCAGGGAAATATCAACGATCATCATCTATCGTGAGAAAGGGAACATGAAGGAAAACCTTCAGGATTTTCGAGGACTCAGCGCCCTTCTCATTGGTAATA
>NW_023214500.1:0-599 GCF_002007445.2 Ailuropoda melanoleuca
CCTCTTCATTCTTCCAAGCGGTGTGACCAAGAACCCGGGCACTGAGGGGACACGAAACCCTGGAACATTAGCCCGATCTTAGCCCTATCTTAGCAGCCTTAGCGTGGCTTTAATGTGGTCTTAGTATGGTCTTAGCCTGGTCTCAGCATGATCTTAGCAGTCAGCATGGTCTTAGTGTGGTATTAACTCTCTTACTATGGTCTCAGTATGGTTTTAGTATGGTCTTAGTGTGGGCCTTAGCTGTCTTAGCCCCTGCTTGTTTCAACACTTAATTTTGTGGATTTGTGGTAGTCCGTAGTTCTCATTTCTAGTGCTGGGCTTTGGTACACGCATGGCCGTGGGAAACATATCTACAGACTTTTTCCTTCTTCGAAGACATTGAGTGCTGAGTACTAAACCCTGAAAAGGCTTCTGTCAGCATTAATTATGTGGCTAGCGAAAATAAAAGAGCAAATTAGAGAATTAACACCAAACGAAAAGGACCCTGGTGTGGTCAAGCAGCCAGTTTGCGATGTTCTTGCGTTTTGGTGATGGGAAGCTTTTTCTCACTTTGCAAACAGAGTCAAACAATGGAAAGTTCAGGAACATTGTCCTTTTCT
>NW_023214501.1:0-599 GCF_002007445.2 Ailuropoda melanoleuca
ACCTCTGTTCTTCACCATCCTGGATCATCGGCCAATCTGCCTGCTAATCTCATCAGTCAGATCGAGAGAAGTTGAGGACACAAGAGGAGGGGATGCAGGAGGGACAATTACTGGGAGAGACTAATTTTTCAAAGCAGAAAACTTTTTCTGTACCCAGGGAGTGGCGGGGGGAGATAAAATTCGTCTCCATCAGATTTTCAAAAAACAAAAAACCGATGAATGAACACTCTGTTTGAAATAACGCTTTGAAAATCAGCACCAAAAAGAAACTTCAGGGACTGAAACGGAAGGAATTGGTCCCTCAACCTCGGGGCCAAAGGCTTTCCATTCTAGATGTGAAATCTGCAAGGGGGGGCAAGAACATGAAGACGTATTCTTACCCCATCTCCAAGGCAGTGTGGCTGGTGATCCTAATCTGGGAAGAGGGATTGAAAGGCAACAGAAAGACAGAGTTAAAACAACAGAATCAAGGGATCTCAGAGCGAGAAAGTGTGTCTGTTTTACAAAGAAGGAAAATGGAGCTGCAAAATAGTCACTATTTTCTAAGCCCAGATACCTGGGGGCGGTGCTGAGCCCCGAGCCCCAGTGCCCAGCTCAGG
>NW_023214502.1:0-599 GCF_002007445.2 Ailuropoda melanoleuca
ACCTTACAAAAAGTACATACTTCTTAAATGTGTCCCCTGGAATCTAAACAGCCTAAAAATTTGATACCTGCTATCATCCATTTTAAAAATGCAAGAACGAGCCCTTTCTTAAAACAGCTTAATTTTATATTATTCATTTTTCTCCTTCAATCCGTATTTTTATACCCCTTCCCCCATAGGATTGTAAATGATTTTTTTTTAATAATTTTAAAATAATTTTCAGGGCACCTGGGTAGCTCAGCCAGTTAAGTGTCTGCCTTTGGCTCAGGTCCTGAAACCAGGGTCTTGGGATGGAGCCCAGCATCAGGCATCTTGCACAGCGGGGAGTCTGCTTCTCCCTCTCCCTCTGCTTGCCACTCCCCCTGGTTGTGCTCTCTCCCTCTCGCTCTAAAAAATAAATAAAATCTGTATAAGGATTTGTTATGCAACCATTAGTCATTTACTTTCTCAACACTTTCCCTACAGTATGAACACCCTCTTGTCTGTCACTGCCCAGAAGGCCTTTACCCTCCCTAAGCCCGTGCTTCGTTGCCCCATCCTCGCCTTAGGAAGGGGGAAGGGGGACTCAAGGGAGCAGAGAGGAGCTGCACCTCCATCAA
>NW_023214503.1:0-2383 GCF_002007445.2 Ailuropoda melanoleuca
ACTTATGGAAGGTGGAACAGGAATCAAGGTGTTTTGGTACCATGAATGAAACACGACGAACACAGCACTGAAAAGACAATTCAGCCAAAACCCGCTTCCACCGAAATGTTTGCTCCCCGGGGAAATCCTGTCAAAACTGCTGGCGGCAATGGAACGAAAAGGCCCAAAACACGNACAGAATCAACCCCGTACAGGGACCGCCTTAGCACTATCATCACACTTCGTGAATAGGGAAACATGAGGGCAAGTGGTCGCGGAAGCCTGAGGAGAGTGCCCCATAGTGGTCTCTGAGACACCACACAGTCCAGGGAAATATCAACGATCATCATCTCTCGTGAGTAAGGGAGCATGAATGAAAAGGTTCAGGATTTTCGAGGGCTCAGCGCCCATCTCATTGGTAATAAAGCAGAGCGTCTAGGAAAACAACTTCAGTGAACAGCAGCCTTTTCACTGGGGACCCCGAATCCACATTGGGTGTAGGGGCTTGGGGAAGTTCCAGCCCTTAGAACCAAGAAACAAAGTGTGATGGGAAAGCCCTTGAAGTCACGACGGACTTATGGAAGGTGGAACAGGAATCAAGGAGTTTCGGTACCGTGAATGAAACACGACGAGAACAGCACTGAGAAAGACAATTCAGCCAATACCCGCTTCGAATGAAATGTTTGATCCCTGGGGAAATCCTGTCAAAACTGCTGGCGGTAATGGAACGAAAAGGCCCAAAACACGTCCGTCAGAAACAACACCGTACAGGGACCGTCTTAGCACTATCATCACCCTTCGTGAATAGGGAAACATGAGGGAAAGTGGTCGCGGAAGCCTGACGAGAGTGCCCCATAGTGGTCTCTGGACACCCCACACAGTCCAGGGAAATAACAACGATCATCATATCTCGTGAGTAAGGGGCAAGAAGGAAAAGGTTCAGGATTTTCGAGGACTCAGCATCATTATCATTGGTTATAAAGTAGAGCGTCCAGGAAAACAACTTCAGCGAACAGCAGCCTTTTCACTGGGGACCCCGATTCCACATTGGGTATAGGGGCCTGGGGNCCAGTATTTAGAACCAAGAATAAAGTGTGATGGGAAAGCCCTTGAAGTCACGACGGACTTATGGAAGGTGGAACAGGAATCAAGGTGATTTGGTACCGTGAATGAAACATGACGAACACAGCACTGAGAAAGACAATTCAGCCAATACCCGCTTTGAACGAAATGTTTGATCCCTAGGGAAATCCTGTCAAAACTGCTGGCGGCAATGGAACGAAAAGGCCCAAAACACGTCCGTCAGAAACAACACCGTACAGGGACCGTCTTAGCACTATCATCACCCTTCGTGAATAGGGAAACATGAGGGAAAGTGGTCGCGGAAGCCTGACGAGAGTGCCCCATAGTGGTCTCTGAGACCCCACACAGTCCAGGGAAATATCAACGATCATCATCTCTCGTGAGTAAGGGAGCATGAATGAAAAGGTTCAGGATTTTCGAGGACTCAGCGCCCTTCTCATTGGTAATAAAGCAGAAGCGTCCAGGAAAACACCTCGAGCGAACAGCAGACTTTTCATAGGGTTCCCGATTCCACATTGGGTGTAGGGGCCTGAGGAGGATCCAGCCCTTAGAACCAAGAAACAAAGTGTGAGGGGAAAGCCCTTGAAGTCACGACGGCCTTATGGAAGGTGGAACAGGAATCAAGGTGCTTTGGTACCGTGAGTGAAACACGACGAACACAGCACTGAGAAAGACAATTCGGCCAAAACCCGCTTCCAACGAAATGTTTGCTCCCTGGGGAAATCCTGTCAAAACTGCTGGCGGCAATGGAACGAAAAGGCCCAAAACACGTCCGTCAGAAACAACACCGTACAGGGACCGTCTTAGCACTATCATCACCCTTCGTGAATAGGGAAACATGAGGGAAAGTGGTCGCGGAAGCCTGACGAGAGTGCCCCATAGTGGTCTCTGAGACACCACACAGTCCAGGGAAATATCAACGATCATCATCTCTCGTGAGTAAGGGAGCATGAATGAAAAGGGTCAGGATTTTCGAGGACTCAGCGCCCTTCTCATTGGTAATAAAGCAGAGCGTCCAGGGAAACACCTCCAGCGAACAGCAGCCTTTTCACTGGGGACCCCGATTCCACATTGGGTGTAGGGGCCTGGGGAGGATCCAGCCCTTAGAACCAAGAAACAAAGTGTGAGGGGAAAGCCCTTGAAGTCACGACAGCCTTATGGAAGGTGGGACAGGAATCAAGGTGTTTGGTACTGTGAATGAAACACGACGAACACAGCACTAAGAAAGACAATTCGGCCAAAACCCGCTACCAATGAAATGTTTGCTCCCTGGGGAAATCCTGTCAAAACTGCTGGCGGCAATGGAACGAAAAGGCCCAAA
>NW_023214504.1:0-4312 GCF_002007445.2 Ailuropoda melanoleuca
TGGTTAAGCATCTGCTTTCAGCTCAGGTCATGATCTCAGGGTCCTGGGATTGAGCCCCAAGTCCAGCTTCCAGCTCAGCAGACTCTACTCCTCCCTCCGTCCCTCCCCTCCCCTTCCCTCTGCTCATCTCTGGGGATCGAGTGCACTCTCTCTCAAATAAATAAATAAAATCTTTAAAAAAAAAAACCCAGAAGGGGCGCCTGGGTGGCACAGCGGTTAAGCGTCTGCCTTCAGCTCAGGGCGTGATCCCGGCGTTGTAGGATCGAGCCCCACATCAGGCTCCTCTGNAAGAACTCGCACTGGGAGGGGGCGTCTGGGCAGCTCATTTGGTTAAGCATCTGCTTTCAGCTCAGGTCATGATCTCAGGGTCCTGGGATTGAGCCCCAAGTCCAGCTTCCCGCTCAGCAGACTCTACTCCTCCCTCCGTCCCTCCCCTCCCCTTCCCTCTGCTCGTCTCTGGGGCTCAAGTGCACTCTCTCTCAAATAAATAAATAAAATCTTTTAAAAAAAACAGAAAACAAAAAACAAGAACTCACACTGAGAAGAGCCTGGCTGACTCAGTCAGTAGAGCATGCGACTCTAGATCTTGGGGTCTTGAGTTCGAGCCCCACGTTGGGTGTAGAGATTACTTGAAAAATAAAAATCTAAATAGATACTTCTTGATCATTTTTATTTTTATTTCCTTTCCTTACATATTAGAGTGTTCACAGAGAAAATTAAGAGTAACTACTAACCCCTTCTTAATACACAAATCTCCCTGACCTTTCTGATTAAAACTTTGAGCTTCCTAATAAAAGAGCCTATAGGTTAAAGTGTCCAAAACTATTTATCAGAGGCAGAGGCCAGTAAATTATTAGATGTTATCTTGTTTTTCTTCCAGGCATTCGCCCTTTGAAGATGATACCAGAGTGTTATCTGAACAAGAAAAAGAAAGAAAGGAAAGAAAGAAGAAAGAAAGAAAGAAAGAAAGAAAGAAAGAAAGAAAGAACAAGAAAAGACAAGAAAGAAAGAAAGAAAGAAAGAAAGAAAGAAAGAAAGAAAGAAAGGGAAAGAGAAAGGGAAAGGAAAAGGGAAAGGGAAAGGGAAAGGGAAAGGGAAAGGAAAGGGCAAGCATGTAGCCAGGTTCCAGAGAGATGATCAGATGGTAGGAACAGGCAAGAGATCAAGAGATCCTCTCCCCTGCCAGCGGAGAGGAGACATATCAGAGTAAAGGGAAATCTCCTCTTCACTTTATTCTCCCTAGCTACTTCTAGTCTCTCCAGTAGCATCCAGTGCTCACCGGCAGGGTGCTTTGGGAGGGCTAGTAAGCCATGCACTTGAAGGCTAGGATTCTAGGCAGGCANGAAAGAACAAGAAAGAAAGAAAGAAAGAAAGAAAGAAAGAAAGAAAGAAAGAAAGGGAAAGAGAAAGGGAAAGGAAAAGGGAAAGGGAAAGGGAAAGGGAAAGGGAAAGGAAAGGGCAAGCATGTAGCCAGGTTCCAGAGAGATGATCAGATGGTAGGAACAGGCAAGAGATCAAGAGATCCTCTCCCCTGCCAGCGGTGAGGAGACATATCAGAGTAAAGGGAAATCTCCTCTTGACTTTATTCTCCCTAGCTACTTCTAGTCTCCCCAGTAGCATCCAGTGCTCACCTGCAGGGTGCTTTGGGAGGGCTAGTAAGCCATGCACTTGAAGGCTAGGATTCTAGGCAGGCACTGGAAAGGCCTCCCAGTAACCAAGGTGCAATGTTGCCTCTCAGGTGATTCAGTAAGAGCTCTCCTTTGAACTGAACTTAACAAACCTAAAAATTATTTTAATCATAATTAGCTTAAATCAATGTAGAAAGAGTTTTACATGGGGATCTAATGTACAGCAATGGTGACTATAGTTAGTAAGACTGGGATGTATACTTGCAGTTTGCTAAAAGAGTAGATCTTCAGGGTTTTCACAGCACCCAAGGAAAGGTAACTATGTGAAGTGATGGATGTGTTAATTAACTTGATTGTGGGAATCATTTCACATGTCTATGTACGGCAAACCCGAAATATATATGCTTTGTCAATTATACCTCAATGAAGCTGGGAGGAAAAGTCCTACAGACTTGATAAATTAGAGAATCAGAAGATTTTTAGATCTGAAACTGACTTTTAAGGTATTTGGTTCAATCCCTTCATCTTATAGAAATGGGAAAATAGAGGTGAAATGACTCAGCCAAGGTTGCTCAGCAGGTCAGGAAAAGGATTCTGGGGCTCCTTATCGCAGGTGAGTTTTCTTGGAGAAGTTGCTCTGTCTTCTAGCTACAACGGCCTGAGCCCTTCAGCAGACCTAAACTTCTTTTTTGACTTTTTTTTTTTTAATGTAGGCTCCAGACCCAGCGTGGAGCCCAATGTGGGACATAAACTCACAACCCCAAGATCAAGAACTGAGTTGAGGTCAAGAGTCAGACTAAACTTGGGGTGCCTGGGTGGCACAGCGGTTAAGCGTCTGCCTTCGGCTCAGGGCGTGATCCCGGCTTTATGGGATCGAGCCCCACATCAGGCTCCTCTGCTATGAGCCTGCTTCTTCCTCTCCCACTCCCCCTGCTTGTGTTCCCTCTCTCGTTGCCTGTCTCTATCTCTGTCAAATAAATAAATAAAATCTTTAAAAAAAAAAAAGAGTCAGACTAAGCTTAACCAGTGGAGCCACCCAGGCACCACTTAACCTTCCTTTTTGAACCCTCAGTTTCTAAGACATGAGAAGCACCTTTCCCGAGCTAGAAAATGGGTGAGATTCCTTCTGTCGTGCCAAGGTGTGATTTTTAATTTGCTAGGATGGAAGTAGGGAGGAGTAAGAGAACTGAAAATGGAGAGAGGATCTGCTTCAGGTCAACAGTAACCGCAGAGTTATCAGTGCGTTCCTGGGAAGCCCGCAGCCACCACCCCGCACAGCGGCAGCACGTCTGACCGTCTGGTCTTCAGAGCTTGGCACAAGAGTATGGGGAAATGACCTTGTCTTAGTCTGTTCAGGCCACTCCAACAAATAGAGGACACACTGGCTGGCTTATAAACAACAAAAATGTATTTCTTACAGTTCTGGAGGCTTGGAAATCCAAGATCAAGTTTCCAGTGGATTCAATATCTGGTGTGCACAGAGAGCTGTCTTCTCCGTGTCTTCACTTGGCAGGAAGGAGAGAGAGCTCTCTGGGGTCTCTTTTGTATAGGCACTAATCCCATTCATGAGGACTCCACCCTCATGACCCAATTTTCTCTCCAAGGCCCCCCCTTCTAACACCATCACATCAGAGGTTAGGATTTCAACATAGAAATTTTGGTGAGCTGCATTCAGTTTATAACAGACCCCATCTTTAAAATCATACAAAATNGGCTGCATTCAGTTTATAACAGATCCCATCTTTAAAATCATACAAAATTCTCCCCCACTTAATTTCAATGGACAAAATTATGTGCTAGTCCAAGGCACTGCTCCAAGCACTGCAGAGGCTGTAAAGATGAAAAGACAGGGTCCTTGCCCTCCAGGGTTTTCCAGTTCACTTAAAGAGATAGCCTTGTCAGCAACATTCCAAAAAAGGAAGATGAAAGTAAGGACCAAGCAGAGAGTGGGAGACACAACACGTGCTGGAGAGCATCCTGGCCACAGTGCCATCACTACAGGGCTGCCCAAATCTGTGAGACAGAGAAGTCCGAACTTTAGTTTTGTTTTTTTCTAGGCTCATCTAGTGATGTGCCCGGCCCGAGGAAATGCTGGAGGTGAATTTGACTCTGCAGTAACTCAGTCTATCTTTCACCACAGTGTCCTACTTGCCTGAGAAAAAGAATTCATGGCTCACTTTTCAGATGGGGAAGACCTCAAATTGTTGGAAGTGGATGAGCAATGTGGCTGCTTCAACCTGAGACTAAACCATTTTCCCCCAAAACCATTTTCCATTTGGGTTGTTATTATCACACAAGTTTTTTCTGACCGTTATCAAGTAAGGACTCATGTCTCCAGTGTTCACCCAAGGCAAAGGGAAGATACCACCAGTCAGTTTCAAAAGACACTTTATTTTCCTAACTACACTCAGTTTCTATTACCGCTATGACTACACACACATGCAGAGACACACACAAACCAGCGGTATTAACTTTTAGGCATTTTCTGGAAACTACTCATGTTTCCCTTAGCAATCAAAAGGATGACCCCTAGGTAACGATGTCTATTACAATCTGCAGTCCATAAACCTATGTAAGGATCTTTCCACTGCAGCCATTAAAATAGAGAAAATGTTTAAAAAGCACACATACCTAGCCTAAGTTCTCAAAAGTTCAACACCAATGACTTAGGTATTTACTTTTAT
>NW_023214506.1:0-599 GCF_002007445.2 Ailuropoda melanoleuca
ATAAATAAAATCTTAAAAAGAAAGAAAGAAAGAAAGAAAGAAAGAAAGAAAGAAAGAAAGAAAGAAAGAAATTCCCACAGCCACCCTGACCTTCACCAACCATCACCCTGATCAGTTAGCACCCATCAACACAGAGGTGAGACCCACACCAGCAAAAAGAGTATGACTCATTGAAAGCTTAGGGGATGGTTAACATATTTTAGCAAGAAAATATTTTTAATTAAGGTATATACACTGTGGGGTTTCTTAGACATGGTGCTATTGCATGCTTAATAGACAACAGTATAGTGTAAACATAACTTTAACATGCACTGAAGCAAGCAAAATTCATTTGACTCGCTTTATTGCAGTGGTCTGGAACAGAACCCACAATATCTCTGAGGTATGCCTGTAATCAAAGCCATTTTGCTCTAAGCTGCAGACCCCAGTAGTGCTCCCCAGGCCAATTTGATCATGAAGATAGGTCCTTAAGATTGTCTGTTGCTGCGCAGAAATAAGACATCAAACTTCTCTGACTAGAAACTACACTAGATCACTTCACATTTCTAGCACATTTTAAAATAACATAGCCAAAACTGTCTCCAAAAGCACAGCAAACT
>NW_023214507.1:0-599 GCF_002007445.2 Ailuropoda melanoleuca
TTATCCGTTTTGGAATTCCTTTCCATTGATTTATTAGGCCTATACATCTTCTTGGTGGCCAGCTTCTGTCTATAAAAGGTGGCTGAAAAAACTATTTCACTATCACATATTTTATAGCTCACTGACATTCCTTTACTGACTCTCTTATTTATCCAGTGTTAGAATTAATGCTAATGGGTGTTAGAAGACTGGCTTTGGTCTTGGTACATTTTTGGCCCTGCTAAGTACAATATAAAAATGATAATAAAATATAATTATCAAACTTGCACAGAAGTGGGAACATTGTAAGCAATACAGGTTCTGTGTTACTTAAAAACAGAGAAAGAACAGGAATAGAAATAGATTCATACAAGAGGAAAATGGAATACATTTCTCATAACCACTTGCCGTACAAAACATTCTAAATTGTCATTGCTAAAATAATGGGAAATTTGGGGTAAGGAATGGGGGCCAGAGGGGGACATTATGACAGAACGTCCACAATTGGCATGTCATTTTTCTTGCATCCAGTTAAAGCCTTGGTGCTATCACACATTGCACCAGGCATAAAGCAGCACTACCACTCTCAGATTTAGGTAAAAGGTTCCTGCTCTGGCCAC
>NW_023214508.1:0-599 GCF_002007445.2 Ailuropoda melanoleuca
ATCACAAAGAGGTTATACCTGTTTGAAGCCGTTCTCTTTGCTTTGTTTTAATTAAACAGTCGGATTCCTCTAGATTCCATCAGTTCTTAGTTGGTAGCTTCTTGTAGCACGTGCGACTTGGCTGGCTCACCAGCCTCGTCATGTTTCAACGAGCCAAGAACCCAGAGTATTCATCCCTTTCCACCTTTCGCCCGAAGACTACTCGGCTTCATGGAACTAAACTCGCTTGGCCGAAACCAAGTCGGATCCCTGGCTACAAAGAAACCATGCTACTCTACCCTAAGAGCCAACCTTTCTCCCTAAGATACAAATCCATTTTGCCGACTTCCCTTACCTACATTATTCTACGTAACCAGAGGCTGTTAACCTTGGAGACCTGTTGCGGTTTCGGGTACGGTTTGATTTTGGAAAAGAGCAGGCCGAAGCCTGCTACCGCTCTAACTTGATTTTCGCGTAATGTAGTGAATGCTTCCGTCATTCAAAAACCGAACGACTCTTTCGAAACTTGAACCCAAACGCTTTGTAAAATACTTTCGGGGCCCAAAACGCAATGTAACACTAGCTTTTCGTTAGGGAGAGAAGATATCTCTACCGGACAT
>NW_023214509.1:0-599 GCF_002007445.2 Ailuropoda melanoleuca
AAAAAAAAAAAAAGTTCAGACATAAGAGCTACTTTTTCTTTTAACCACCAACAGAATAAAATCGAATGGTGACATATCAAACCCCTAAAGAAAGAAAAAAAATTAACCATACAGCAGAGGATCTGGGGAAACAGTGAAAACACATACATCTATAAGCTGGAATATTGTGCAGATATTACAAATTATTCCATTTTAGAATATTTAATGACTTGAGGACAGTCTCATGACATAACATTAAGGTGCATAACCATACAGTTCAATGTCAACTTTATGAAAATGAGCCGTGTGTGCACAGAAAACAGAAACACCAAACTATTTACAGGTTTCTCACTATAAAGGGATTATGAGTAATTCTTTTTCTTCCTCATTACATTTCTATACATTTGAAATAATCACAATAAAAACATGTAACATCCAGTCATCTTTGCCTCGCGTTAAATCATATGTTGTTTATATTAAGAGTTGATTATTTAAGTAGAAATCATTATACAAAAATAGAAAAGAGGTGACTCAACAGAAACTTTTTCAAAATGAGAGATTTTCCTATGTGTTTCATAAATTTGGAAGGTCAGGGATTTTTCTTGTGTAAAAACTAATAG
>NW_023214510.1:0-599 GCF_002007445.2 Ailuropoda melanoleuca
TGCTTGTATTCCCTCTCTCGCTGGCTGTCTCTGTCAAATAAATAAATAAAATCTTAAAAAAAAAAAAAAAAGAAATGATAAAGCAGTTTAAAATGGACCAATGTGACAGCCAAATTCAATAAAGAAAAGTGTTCAATTAAAAATATTCATGCTTTAAAAACTTTAGATAGTTATTAAATAAAAATCTTATGAGGTTGTTTAAACTTATGAGGTCATGATGAAATAACTGAGACCATATTTACTGTGTACCATAAAAAAACTAGAAAACTGAACAGAATATATTTAGCAACTGCTCTTAGCTATTGGATGATATGTAGCGAATGCCTGTGATCTCTGAAACAAATGAAAGAAGTGAGGGGTATATTAGTATCACTGCAGCTTCTTCTTTGGGGACATTTCCCAGTCCAATGTTCAGAAGGGAGAAGCCCATATAGAGAATGCTTGTCTCATAGTTAAAGAGATAGAAACTGGATTTGAAAAGCTGGAAGTTGCTGGAAATTGTTGGCATAATCTCTGACATGCAACAGATATATAGAACAAGAAGTATAAAACTGCAGAATATTTTCTGGATTCTTTGACTTAATAACATTCTACTCACA
>NW_023214511.1:0-599 GCF_002007445.2 Ailuropoda melanoleuca
TTTTTTTTTTTTTTTAAACATAGAGGCTTTTCCAACTCAAAGGATCCATCATCTGGCCAATGATGAGTCAGATCTGTTCCTCTCAACAGTCACTCAAACAATAAGCCTTTTTATGGCTTACCCAGGGACACAAGAAGCATCCCACAGAAGAGTGCAAAAAATGCAGCCCTCACAAGATCCAGAAAGTTTACTCCACAGTTAGCTTCAGAAAGTAAAGGCCTTCATTGACACAGGTGGTAAGAACTGTGTCATGAAATGATGTCTCCCATTTCTTACGGGAATATGAGACACTTCCTGTCATGAACCTGCCAATCCATGACACCAGACAGCCACTACTAGAATGGAACTTTTCCAGCACTAACAAGACAACAAAGGTTGAGATGACAAAGTCCCCTTATGAAAACTGCCCTGAGAGCTGGCATAAGTGGACAAAAAGGACGCTGCTTGTGACATCACGTATCAGAATTCCAGTTTATTTGACCAGCCACCAGAGGTGCTCAGGTATATGAACTTTCTGGTTGATAGAGGTAGAGAGAATATTCTTACTGTTCACAAAGTCAAGCTCTCAGAACACAGAACAAGACAAAAGGAAAACCTCA
>NW_023214512.1:0-546 GCF_002007445.2 Ailuropoda melanoleuca
GAATATAATTTTCAGCATCCAGACAGAAAGAAAATTAGATTAACTACAAAGGGAAAATAGTAGGTTGACCTCAGAATACTCTGTCACCAAAAGAAAATGATGCAAAGTCCACACATTTTTGAAGAAATGACAACTTGACCTTAAGAATATTATGTTGAGTCATGATGTCATTTAAATACAAAAGTTACAGGTATCAAAAACCAGGGCAAACATATAGAACTCATCTCTGGACACGAGGGAAACTATTTGTCAGTGAAACTGATAGCATTTAGAAATTGTGTTTGGCTGCCAATATGGAGATCTGATCAACAGTGCAGTTGACCAAGTAAAAAGCCCAGAGAGGGCAACCTAAGACATGCGCTGCAGCTTGAAACAGCAGCATCCATTAACCCAGGGTCCTGCTTTTCTGCTCTCCACTCTAAGCATATTATTANTACTCTAAGCATATTATTACAGACTTGGTGGTTACCTCAGCATCCAAAGATAGCTGCTGGGGCACCAGCCATCAGGTCCACTTCCCAGGAAGAAAGAATGAATGGTCAAGGA
>NW_023214513.1:0-2325 GCF_002007445.2 Ailuropoda melanoleuca
TACCGGCTCACAGCATGCCCACCCCCACACCCCTTCGCAGGGGACACGGAGACTCTACCCAAATAGGGTTGCCTGAGTATCGGTGTGGCAGGCTCCTCCCCCAGAAGGCAGGCTGAAAAATCAAGAAGCCCACAACCCGGGGCACCTAGGTGGTACAGTCATTAAGCGCCTATCTTCAGCTTAGGGTGTGATCACAACGTTCCGGAAAGGAGTCCCTCATCGGGCTTCTCCACCGGGAGCCTGCTTCTTCCTCTCCCACTCCTCTGCTTGGGTTCCCTTTCTTGCTGACTGTCTCTCTCTCTCTCAAATAAATAAATAAACTCTTTAAGGAAGAAGCCCACATCCCTAAGATCTCTATAAAACAAGGGCGCACGGCCTGGGTCCCAGTCAACACTTGGGCTCTGGACAACCCTGCAATCTCTCTTCATCAGAATGACGAGAAGGAGAAGTCCCCCCCAGCAAAGAAAAGATAATGAGTCTGTGGCCTCTGCCACAGAATTGGCCTCGGCCACAGAATTAATAGATATGGATGTAAACAAATCATCAGAAATGGAATTCAGAGCAACAATGGTCAAGATGACGAGTAGACTTGAAAAAAGTATTAACAAAAATGTTACTGAGAATATAGAATCCCTAAGGGTTGAAATGAGAGTGAATCCGACAGAAATTAAAAATTCTATGAGCCAAATGCAGTCAAAACTAGAGGCTCTGATGGCCAGGGTCACCGAGGCAGAGGAACGCGTTAGCGAATTGGAGGATGGGTTAGTAGAAGAAAAAACGAAAATAGAAGCTGGTCTTAAAAAAATCCACGCCCACGAATGTAGATTACGGGAGATTACTGACTCTATGNAACTTAAAAAAATCCATGCCCAGGGGCGCCTGGGTGGCACAGCGGTTAGACGTCTGCCTTCGGCTCAGGGCGTGATCCCGGCGTTACGGGATCGAGCCCCGCGTCAGGCTCCTCTGCTATGAGCCTGCTTCTTCCTCTCCCACTCCCCCTGCTTGTGTTCCCTCTCTCGCTGGCTGTCTCTATCTCTGTCGAATAAATAAATNTTAAAAAAAAAAAATCCATGCCCACAAATGTAGATTACGGGAGATTACGGACTCTATGAAATGATCCAATGTCAGAATCATCGGCATCCCTGAGGGGGTGGAGAAAAACAGAGGTCTAGAAGAGATATTTGAACAAATTGTAGCTGAAAACTTCCCTAATCTAGCAAGGGAAACAAGCATTCGTGTCCAAGAGGCAGAGAGGACCCCATCTAAGCTCAACCACGACAAATCTATGCCACATCACGTCACAGCACAATTCACAAATATTAGATCCAAGGATACAGTATTGAAAGCGGCCAGGGCAAAGAAATTTCTCACGTACCAAGGCAAAGGTATCAGGATTACGTCAGACCTGTCTACAGAGACCTGGAATGAGAGAAAGGGTTAGGGCGACATTTTTAAAGCTCTTTCAGAGAAAAACATGCAGCCAAGAATCCTTTATCCAGCAAGGCTGTCATTCAGAATTGATGGAGAAATAAAGACGTTCCAAAATCGCCAATCATTAACCAATTTCGTAACCACGAAACCAGCCCTACAGGAGATATTAAGGGGGGCTCTATAAAGGTAAAAAGGCCCCAAGAGTGATACAGAGCAGCAAGTCACAACNGAGGTCTAGAAGAGATATTTGAACAAATTGTAGCTGAAAACTTCCCTAATCTAGCAAGGGAAACAAGCATTCGTGTCCAAGAGGCAGAGAGGACCCCATCCAAGCTCAACCAGGACAAACCTACGCCACGGCATGTCATAGTGCAATTCGCAAATATTAGATCCAAGGATACAGTATTGAAAGCGGCCAGGGCAAAGAAATTTCTCACGTACCAAGGCAAAGGTATCAGGATTACGTCAGACCTGTCTACAGAGACCTGGAATGAGAGAAAGGCTTGGGGGGGCATTTTTAAAGCTCTTTCAGAGAAAAACATGCAGCCAAGGATCCTTTATCCAGCAAAGCTGTCATTCAGAATTGATGGAGAAATAAAGACGTTCCAAAATCGCCAATCATTAACCAATTTCGTAACCACGAAACCAGCCCTACAGGAGATATTAAGGGGGGCTCTATAAAGGTTAAAAAGCCCCAAGAGTGATGAAGAGCAGAAAGCCACAACCGATACAAACAAAGACTTTACTGGCAACATGGCATCATTAAAATCAAATCTCTCAATAATCTCTATCAATCTAAATGGCTTGAATGCTCCCATAAAACACCACAGGGTTGCAGATTGGATAAAAAGACATGACCCATCCATTTGCTGTCTACAAGAGACTCATTTTGAA
>NW_023214513.1:2630-4191 GCF_002007445.2 Ailuropoda melanoleuca
AATGCTCCCATAAAACACCACAGGGTTGCAGATTGGATGAAAAGAAACGACCCATCCATCTGCTGCCTACGAGAGACTCATTTTGAAACCAAAGATACATGCAGACTGTCAGTAAAAGGATGGGGTACCATCATTCACGCAAATGGACCTCAAAAGAAAGCTGGGGTGGCAATTCTCATGTCAGATAGTTTGGATTTTAAACTAAGGACCATAGAGAGAGATACAGAAGGGCACTATATTATTCTTAAAGGAAGTATTCAACAAGTGGATATGACAATTATTAATATATATGCCCCCAACAGGGGAGCAGCAAGATACACAAGCCAACTCTTAACCAAAATAAAGAGACATATAGATAAGAACACAGTAATAGTAGGGGACCTCAACACCCCACTATCAGAAATAGACAGAACACCCTGGCAAAAACTAAGCAAAGAATCAAAGGCTTTGAATGCCATACTCGACGAGTTGGACCTCATAGATATATATAGAACACTACACCCCAGAACCAAAGAATACTCATTCTATTCAAATGCCCATGGAACATTCTCAAGAATAGATCATGCTCTGGGACACAAANACATATTCTGGGACACAAAAGAGGTCTCAACCAATACCAAAAGATTGAAATTATCCCATGCATATTCTCAGACCACAACACTCTGAAATTGGAACTCAACCACAAGGAAAAACCTGGAAGAAACTCAAACACTTGGAGGCTAAGAACCATCCTGCTCAAGAATGACTCGATAAACCAGGAAATCAAAAAACAAATTAAACAATTTATGGAGACCAACGAGAATGAATACACAACGGTCCAAAACCTATGGGATACTGCAAAGGCAGTCCTAAGGGGGAAATACATAGCCATCCAAGCCTCACTCAAAAGAATAGAAAAATCTAAAATGCAGTTTCTATATTCTCACCTCAAGAAACTGGAACAGCAACAGAGGGACAGGCCTAACCCACGTCACGAGGAAGCAGTTGACCAATTAGAGCAGAAATCAATGAATTTAGAAACCAGAATTACAGTAGAGCAGATCAACAGGACTAGAAGCTGGTTCCGTGAGAAAATCAATAAAATTGACAGACCACTGGCAAGACTTATCCAAAAGAAAAGAAAAGGACCCAAATTATTAAAATTATGAATGAAAAAGGAGAGGTCACTACCACCACCAATGAAATTGGAAGGATTATTAGAAACTATTATCAACAGCTATATGCCAAAAAACTAAGCAATCTGGGAGAGATGGAGCCCTTCCTGGAAACCTATAAACTACCAAGACTGAAACAGGAAGAAATTGATTTCTTTTCTTTTTTTTTTAAAGATTTTATTTATTTATTTATTTGACAGAGATAGAGACAGCCAGCGAGAGAGGGCCCAGACGGTTTTCCTGGGGAATTCTACCAAACATTCAAAGAAGAAATAATACCTATTCTCCTAAAGCTATTNCAGCACACTCACAGCGGAGGAGCCTGACGTGGGGCTCGATCCCACAACGCCGGGATCACGCCCTGAGCCGAAGGCAGACGCTTAACCGCTGTGCCACCCAGGCGCCCC
>NW_023214513.1:4309-7007 GCF_002007445.2 Ailuropoda melanoleuca
CAATCTGGAAGAGATGGAGGCCTTCCTGGAAACCTATAAACTACCAAGACTGAAACAGGAAGAAATTGATTTCTTAAACAGGCCAATTAATTATAAAGAGATTGAGTCAGTGATAAACCACCTTCCAAATAACAAAACTCCAGGACCGGACGATTTTCCTGGAGAATTCTACCAAACATTCAAAGAAGAAATAATACCTATTTCCTACAGCTATTTCAAAAATAGAAACAGAAGGAAAGCTACCAAACTCATTCTATGAGGCCAATATTACCTTGATCCCCAAACCAGGCAAAGACCCCCTCAAAAAGGAGAATTACAGACCGATTTCTCTAATGAATATGGATGCCAAAATCCTCAACAAGATCCTTGCTAATAGAATCCAACAGTACATTAAAAGGATTATCCATCATGACCAAGTGGGATTCATACCTGGGATGCAAGCATGGTTCAACACTCGCAAATCANAACAGACCAATTTACCTAATGAATATGGACGCCAAAACAAGATCCTTGTTAAAGAATCCAACAGTACATTAAAAGGATTATCCATCATGACCAAGTGGGATTCATACCTGGGATGCAAGCATGGTTCAACACTCGCAAATCAATCAATGTGATACATCATATCAACAAGAAAAGACTCAAGAACCATATGATCCTCTCAATTGATGCAGAAAAAGCATTTGACAAAATACAGCATCCTNACAAATCGATCAGCGTGATACATCATATCAACAAGAAAAGACTCAGGAACCATCTGATTCTCTCAATTGATGCAGAAAAAGAATTTGACAAAATACAGCATCCTTTCCTGACTAAAACACTCAGAGTGTAGGAATAGAGGGTATATTTCTCAATCTCATAAAAGCCATCTATGAAATGCCTACAGCAAATACTATTCTCAATGGGGAAAAGCTGGAAGCCTTTCCCTTAAGATCAGGAACACGACAAGGATGCCCACTCTCGCCACTATTATTCAACATAGTACTAGAAATCCTTGCAACAGCAATCAGACAACAAAAAGGGATCAAAGGTATCCAAATCGGCAAAGAAGAAGTCAAACTGTCTCTCTTTGCAGATGACATGATACTCTATATGGAAAACCCAAAGGAATCCACTCCCAAACTATTAGAAGTTATAGAACAATTCAGTAAGGTGGCAGGATACAAAATCAATGCCCAGAAATCAGTTGCATTTCTATACACGAATAACGAGACTGAAGAAAGAGAAATTAGGGAATCCATCCCATTTACAATAACANAGCAGAGAAGAAGTCAAAATATCTGTCTTCGCAAATGACATGATACTCTATATGGAAAACCCAAAAGAATCCACTTCCAAACTATTAGAAGTTATAGAACAATTCAGTAAGGTGGCAGGATACAAAATCAATGCCCAGAANATAATATGGCAGGATACAAAATCAATGCTCAGAAGTCAGTTGCATTTCTATACATGAATAACGAGACTGAAGAAAGAGAAATTAGGGAATCCATCCCATTTACAATAGCACCAAAAACCATACGTTACCTTGGAATTAACTTAACCAGAGACGTAAAGGACCTATATCCTAGAAACTATAGATCACTTTTGAAAGATATTGAGGAAGACATAAAAAGATGGAAAAATATTCCATGCTCATGGATTGGAAGAATTAACATAGTTAAAATGTCCATACTACCCAGAGCAATCTACACTTTCAATGCTATCCCGATCAAAATACCGAGGACATTTTTCAAAGAACTGGAACAAATAGTCCTTAAATTTGTATGGAACCAGAAAAGGCCCCGAATCTCCAAGGAACTGTTGAAAAGGAAAAACAAAGCGGGAGCATCACAATGCCGGATTTCAAGCTGTACTACAAAGCTGTGATCACAAAGACAGCATGGTACTGGCAACAAAAACAGACACATCGACCAATGGAACAGAATAGAGAACCCAGAAATGGGCCCTCGGCTCTTTGGACAATTAATCTTTGACAAAGCAGGAAAAAACATCCAGTGGAAAAAAGACAGTCTCTTCAATAAATGGTGCTGGGAAAATTGGACAGCTACATGCAAAAGAATGAAACTTGACCACTCTCTCACACCATACACAAAAATAAACTCCAAATGGATGAAAGACCTCAATGTGAGACAGGAATCCATCAAAATTCTAGAGGAGAACATAGGCAACAACTTCTATGACATCGGCCAGAGCAANCAACATCGGGCAAAGCAACCTTTTTCATGACACATCTCCAAATGCAAGAGAAACAAAAGATAAAATGAACTTGTGGGACTTCATCAAGATAAAAAGCTTCTGCACAGCCAAGGAAACAGTCAAAAAAACTAAGAGACAGCCCACGGAATGGGAGAATATATTTGCAAAGGACACCACAGATAAAGGACTGGTATCCAAGATCTACAAAGAACTTCTCAAACTCAATACACGAGAAACAAATAAACAAATCATAAAATGGGCAGAAGATATGAACAGACACTTTTCCAATGAAGACATACAAATGGCTAACAGACACATGAAAAAATGTTCAAAATCATTAGCCATCAGGGAAATTCAAATCAAAACCACACTGAGATANGAACCACACTGAGATACCCCTTACGCCAGTTAGAATGGCAAAAATAGACAAGGCAAAAAACAACAAATGTTGGAGAGGATGTGGAGAAAGGGGATCCCTCCTACATTGTTGGTGGGA
>NW_023214514.1:0-599 GCF_002007445.2 Ailuropoda melanoleuca
ATGGTCCCGTCATAACAAACACCTCTGCAGACTCACAAGGAACTCTGAAGTTGGGAAAGATTCAGAGTTATCCCAATTGTTGTGAGGGCCCTGGCCCTCTATACCCCTGTAAGTGACCAGTCATCGATGAAGACTGCTCCTGGGAGGGGTATGACCTCAAACAAAGAGGCTCCATCTGGCAGCTAGGGCATCTTTCAGTCCTGAGGAGGTGTTGCAAGGCATGCATCAGTGTCCGTGCCATTTGGTTTCCTTGTATATGTGATGAATGTTAAGAATTCATTAGTGTGGTGGTAAATGAATATAATTTATAAACACATACATGTGCATATAATGGGGCTCACGCTAAATAGAACTGATCAGGATGCACAGAAAGCTGGGAAATCAACCAGTTTAGACTCAGGATTGAAACCCAGATTTTTACTTTTGCAGTTTTGAAATACTTTCTGCAAATTGGTGGCCAGCTGGTCTAATCCAGCAGTAGACTAGTTAGTTGGCACATTCAGAATAGCATTTCTTTCCCTAATTACATGTTTATGGCTGTGGCCCTCTCCAGTTGACTAGAGGGCTGATGTCTTGCTGTTGTCTTAAGCTCAGTGATT
>NW_023214515.1:0-1279 GCF_002007445.2 Ailuropoda melanoleuca
CCCCGGTTACCTTCCCAGGGCAAGTGATACAAGCAGCGTGTGTCTACATTTTGTCTCACATTCTGTTCTGTGACTTGCATCCTTCAGAGCATCCAGATTATTCAGGAGACAGGCTGATGTACTGCTTTGCCCCTCACAAATAATAGTAAGATTCAATTCCTCTTATAAGAAAACATTTAGGAAATGGATAACACATTGGCTCCCATTTTTATTTATCTTCAAAAAATGAGAAAAAAATTCATGTATTCCTACTCTTATACTCAAAAGCACAAGGTAGGAAGAGAAAAAATGTCACTTGTATTTTTAGTTTGTATGTGACTGAAAATACATTTTCTTACTCCGGGAAAAATCTTTTTTTTTTTTTTTTACAAATACAAAGTTGGTTTCTTCATATAAACTCGAAGTACGCTTCAGTCTCTTTTGTTGGCAAGTACATAGAAAGTACATTACTCTTCAGCCAGAGAGGAAGGAGAGATGTCATGAAGACAAGGTCCGGAGACTAAGGAAGGACATAGGAATCTACTGCTCAAGAAAGAATATGCTCAGATCTACCAACTATCTGGAAAATAATGGAAATCAACCTCTCCAAACAATTACTCTGAGAGCCCCATATTTGGAGATTTTAAAATGCAAATAATCAAAATTAAGTCTTTAATTTCATACAGTTACTTCTGCAACGCGGGTAAGAACTATAGTAGGACATGAATACATACAGCTCTTGGAGAATCAGAAAATCACGTGTCCGTGCCCAACAGCCTTTATAGAATACTAGCTGTTCCTTTTGCAGACGAGGAGTAGAGCATTCATGGGAATTCGGTGCCCAGAATACAGATTTGAAATAAGACAAATGCTTACATTTTAGATGCACTGAGATCCCTCCCAATATTTTCTACAAGCTCGACCACCCTATTTCAATTTCTAAATACATATGACCCCACTTCGCTTAATGTAACATTTATGTTGTTGTAGCCTCCTAAATTAATGAGAGGTCTAATGCTAAACAGAAGAGAAGAGCGAAATGTATTTCTAAACTGAAACTAACTTCACATTTCTAAAATTAAAATAAAAATATACAAGAAGCTACTATTCGCTATGTGTCCACTGTACTTCAGTAAAACAAAAAGTTACTGTTTTATCAATCTTTAGAAAAAGCGTGATCTGACAAAAAATATTTGACAAACATTTTTAAAGCCATCAATCTAAAAAATAATATTGTAAAAAGTGCTAAATAGGGGCCCCTGGGTGGCATAGCAGTTAAGCGTCTGCCTTCGGCTCAGGG
>NW_023214515.1:1423-7602 GCF_002007445.2 Ailuropoda melanoleuca
CTTTAAAAAAAAAAAAGTGCTAAATAGAGTAAATACGATACAGTAGCAGCTCCTGGACTTTTTTGGGCCAGTGTAGGGAAAGCCTAGTTCATTCATTAAATCCTACTCCCACCTCTTCCTACACACATTTCTTAGCTGCTAATTATTTGGAGCTTCATATTTTAGGAAAATAAAACCTTGGTTTGGTGGTAGCGGAGTTTGTAGTTGGTTTCTGTAGTTGTGGGTTTTATTTTAATGGGATCACAACAGATTCTATGAATTCTAATTCTTTTCGTATTATTTCAAGTGAACACTGTCTGTGAGCATTGGTGAATTTGACTGCATTGATGCCGTGCACCCTCTGTCCCTGTCCTCACCTCTCACAATCAGCTGGCTTTGGTGCTCTACCGCTGCGGCCTCATTCCGGGCGATGCAGGTGTAATTCCCATTGTGCATAAGGGAGAGATTGGAAATCCGTAAGGAGCTCGTGAAGTCAATGTTGTCAATGGTCACCCCGAGGCTCGCTGGGATTGGCCGGCCGTCCTTCTGCCAGGTGATCGTGATGGGCAAGTCCCCTGAGACCACAACACATGGGATAAAGACCCGCTGTCCAATGGAGAATCTTGGAAACTCAAAGGGCTGGATAAAAGGTGGAACTGGAAGAAAGAAGAGAAAACGAAAGAGAGGAAAGATGGTAACAAACTGCGTACGTGCTCTCCATTCTCTTTTCCTTCAACCCTCTTGAGGGACATTGAAAGAGGAATACAGTCACTGCTATAGCAGGTAAATACATGAACTAGGAGAAGAGCTGAAATTGTGCCATCCTGCTACTTGATTTTTCTCTTCGTTCTAAATGAAAATCATGGCTTAATTTGTACCTCGGCAAACACGCTTAATTTATTTTGATAGACTTTTTAGAAAATAATCATTTTTGAATGAAAATATTTCCAACTCTGCACTCTTCGTGTAAATACTGCGAAAGAGGCATTTGGGTTTGGTTTCCCCTTAGAAGTTTTTGAAAATGATGTGTATGAGAAAAAAAATCTCTTCCCTGCTTCGCTAATACACAAGCATTACTGTTCTCCCTTTAATGCATTCCATGCCTTGCTAATAGGCGTACTTTAAGCCTGTTCAAGAAGAGATTCTAATTTCATTGTTAAACATTTTTTTAGGACTAAGGTCCAACAAATAGCATGTGTTAATGGAAGAGACTTATTTTATTAGGATAATCACGTCTTTACTCTGTACCCCTCAATTTTATACATTTCATATGCATGACCTTAAATGATGAACTGATCTGTGGCCAGTTTTCTGACTTGTTATGTGTTGCTAATGAGGACAGGGTTACAGCCTTCAACCTGGCCAGCCATGGACACAGCCAAGCTCAGTCTGGAAAGCTCTTTTCTGATTTAATTTCCCTGATAAACTCCTCTTTACCTTCTCGCCTCAGGACCACTCTTCCTCAGGAACTTCTTGGATGGTCTCACAGGATTCCAGAGTCATAAAATGTTTAAAATGGAGCCAGAGAAGCCAACTCTGAATCCCACCTTGGTCACTTATGGGTTGTGGGGTCATGAGCGAGTGATCAATACGCTCTTCCTTTCAGCCCTATGAGGCTGTTATGCATAGTCTCACTTTCTAGATGGGGAAACTGATTCTCAAAGATATGACTTTGCCCTTGGCCAGAAAACTAGTTCACTAAAGAGTGAGAGCTCAGACCTTATCAATTTTATTTCAGAGACTTAGAAATACGCAAGGTTGTTAACTGAGATTATTAAGCATGAAATAACTTAATACAAACCAATTATTATACCAGATTTCATAGAAAGAAATTATTAAACAGTAGGATATCTGAAGAGTTTGTTCACTAATCAATTATAGGTACATTTCAGTTATCAGCTTGGGGGAGGTGTAAGAGATCAAGCTGAGAAACAACTGAATGGAAACCATTCACTGAGCTCCTGGTATGTGCCTGACGACCATGTGTGTGCTGGGGACACAGCAATGAACATGATACACCACCCTCTGTCCAGTGGAGCTTTCCTATGAAGTCATAAGCAGCAGAAGTCAACAGGGCAGAGCTGTGGCTATTCTGCTATTTAATATTATTACTACTGCTATACGCTTTCAAAAGCATTTGGGAGCAAGAACAGAGAACTGCAAATACAGCCAGAGTTAGAAGGACTAGTGAATCAATGGCTCAAGTTAGGTCTTACCAGAGAAACAAATAAACAAAAACAGCTTAAGGTGCCGGTGCATTTAATGTCTGACAGCAGACAGTTTGCTGATTCTCAATGTGAACTTACAGCTTTGGATCTGCAGTGAGTTGATCTGACAGTAGGAGAAAAAGATCTCGGGATAAGCTTCTACCTGGGGCTGGTAGAAAAGACCAGGCTGGATTAGGCTATGATTATTCACAATTGATATTAGGCAGGAAAAGTGCCAACTTGTCGCAAAGGTGCTCGTCTTTCTCTAAATGTTGTCCCAAACGGCATAAATATTTACTATTGGTGGACATATTATTAACACTTAATAAACTACCTTTTTTAAAAAAAATAAGTAACTACATTTCCTCTTGTTTGGATCCTTACATATTGAGACTTGGTTGTCAGTCTACTCAGACATACCTAGGCACTCCCTGGGTTGGTGCTTATTATCTGAATTGTAGATTTTTTTTTTTTTTAAGATAAGAATTCGACCCAGACTGCCTGGGTTTAAGTCCAGCTGTGCTACTAACTAAAGTTTTTAAACCTCTCTGTGCTTCTGTTTCCTTATTTGTAAAAGAAGGGGTTGCTGTGAGGCATGAATGAGTTAGCAGGGGGTTCACAAACTTCCAAGAACACCTGAATCCATTGCTTAGGGCTGGTTCTATTTTGGAAGCCTTTAAAGGTGAAGAAAAAACAAAACAGTTAAGTTGAAAGATCACTTGGCAAGGGAAAGGACTCCATTTCTACCAGTTATAGTAGGGAGAAAAAAAAAAATATGAGGACTTACTTTCTATTCCCCAGATCAAGAAAGAAAGGTAAAACATAGCATATTCTCAATCTATTTAATAAGAACACAGTATGTAGGATGTAGCCTGCCAGTAATTACTAATTATATGAATGTCTACTTCTGAGAGCAAAAGAAAGTTCTAGAATAGAGAAAAAGCAGGTGCATGTTATTTTCAAGAACAGAGGCAAGAAGTAGCTACGAGGAATCATTATTTACTTATTTATTTATTTGTTTGTTTGTTTAGAGAGCAAGTGCACACCAGTTGGGGAGAGGAGCCATGCAGCCAACCATGGGGCTTGACCTCAGGACCCTGAGATCATGACCCGAACTGAAATCAAGAGTTAGATGCTTAACCAACTGAGCCACTCAGGCACCCCAAGAAGAATCATAATTTAAAAAGAAAACAAGAACAAATTCTACCATTATAAAATTTCTGGAATTCATTGGTTTATAGAACTCTAAGGGATATAACAATAGTCCCAGGAGTAAATTTCAGAAACTTGAACCACAAAGCAACACTCCTGATGACCCATACCTACAGACCTGCACCTCCAACGCAGTGAACACAAGCGCCAGGAAGCCCATGGGCTCACTCCCACCTGTGTTGCTCAAAGGGGAACCCCTTCCTTTCAACACTGCGTTTTAAACTATCGCAACACTCAGCTGTCTCATTCTTAGCCTAAACCTGATGCCCGAATGCAGACATACTCATGCGGGCTCAGTGAGGAGGCACAGTTGGCAAACAAGCGGGCAAGGGACCAGACGTAAACGCTATAAAGAGTAGACACAAGAACGCAACACACACAGCAGCTGGAGGACACTACCCTTAATCACCAGTGTGTTCACAATTAATACACGATCACAGCACATAATTAAAGTGAGTGCCTAGTTACATACTCCAAATCATAGGTTATAGTCAATGTATCAAATGGAAAAAATATATATCTAAAATATCTTAAAATACAGCCAGCCAAGGGGCGCCTGGGTGGCTCAGTCAGTTAATCGTCTGCCTTTGGCTCAGGTCGTGATCCCAGGGTCCTGGGATCAAACCCCGCATCAGGCTCCCTGCCTATCAGGAAGCCTTCTTCTCCCTCTCCCACTCCCCTTGCTTGTGTGCACACACGCGCTCTCTCTCAAATAAATAAATAAATATATTTTTTAAAAAGTTAATAAAAGAAAATACAGCCAGCCAAGAATGTTGCACCCAGCAAAACTATAATTCAAAAATTGAGACGAGACAGATGTTCCCAGATAATCGTAACAGAGGGAGTTCACCACTGCGGCTGCCCTGTGAGAGATGCTCAAGGAATTACTTCAAGTTGAAATGAAAGGACACTGGGCTCTAACACAAAGCCATGTGAAAATATATGGTTCTCTGGTAAAGGTAAATACATGGGCAAATATAGTACACTGTCTTATTGCAATTTTCATGTATAAATCAACTTTTAATTCTTGTATAGAATTTTAAAGACAAAAACATAAAATCTATGAAACTGTTAATGGCTATACAACATGCGGGAATGTAATTATTATTATAAAAAAAAAGGAATGTAATTCAATAGAAATAACAAAGTGTTGAGGGGTGTAGCTATAAAGGAAAAAAATATTTTAAAATATATTTAGGAAAAAAAAGAAAAGACCCCTAACCAAAATAGTTAAAATAAAGATTTCCATGATTAAAAAAAAAAAGAGGATTTAGTTAGAGGGAAAAGTCAGTTTTCCCAGAATAATGTCAAAATCAGGTTTGTTATTTGTTGTTTCACCTGCCACATCATATCAGGATGNATTATTATAAAAAAAAAGGAATGTAATTCAATAGAAATAACAAAGTGTTGAGGGGTGTAGCTATAAAGGAAAAAAATATTTTAAAATATATTTAGGAAAAAAAAGAAAAGACCCCTAACCAAAATAGTTAAAATAAAGATTTCCATGATTAAAAAAAAAAAGAGGATTTAGTTAGAGGGAAAAGTCAGTTTTCCCAGAATAATGTCAAAATCAGGTTTGTTATTTGTTGTTTCACCTGCCACATCATATCAGGATGAACTTTTTAAAATGCAGATTAAACCATCAGACAGATTTGTGGATCATATCACTGTTCACCTCACTACCTCCAGCACTTAAGCCCGAAACACGTCTGCTGTATAAAATGCCTAAATTTTCTTTTCTCTTTTTTTTTAAAGATATTATTAATTTAGTTGAGAGAGAGACAGAGAGAGAGAGCAGGACCAGGAGGGAAGGGCAGAGGGAAAGGGAGAAGCAGGCTNTAAAGATATTATTAATTTAGTTGAGAGAGAGACAGAGAGAGAGAGCAGGACCAGGAGGGAAGGGCAGAGGGAAAGGGAGAAGCAGGCTCCCCGCTGAGTAGGGAACCCTATGAGGACCCGGGGATCATGACCTGAGCCCAAGGCAGACCCTTCACCAACACAGCCACCTAGGCACCCCTTAAATTTTCTTAAATTGTCTGCAATCTTATATTTTACATGCATAAGTTATAAAATTAAAGGCAAAAAGTAAACCAAATGATTCAAAAACATTCGTAATGACTTTGGTAAAGCCAGATAACCTGTTTGAGACCCACTGCTTGCTTTATCTAGTTCATTAGTTCACCTCTGAAAGTAAATCCTTTGAATCTTGTTGAAAGTGAAAGCTTGTAATATCACAGGAGCAGAAATCTAGAATGTGACCTACAACGGGTCCTACACGAAGCGTGTAAATATCTGCTAAATGTCACTAATTACCAGGGTTGTTGATATCATTCTCCGTGCTGGTGGGGCTCCTCTCTCCCAGGCAGTTGGGAGTCATCCAACGCAGCCAAGTGTCAGTTTCGACTCTTTCTCTTTCTAAACCCTTAACAAGAATTGTTGAGTCAGGCTAAGACATTTCTATGCATTGTCCCTCAAGAATTAATTGTATATTCTTCCTCACAGGGGAAAAAAGGAGCTTTTATTTTCTTCCCAAAGAGAAGTATGACATAGTAAAAGAAACATGGGTTGGGTGTCAGCCAAACTTGGGTAATTTGCAGTGTCTTCCTGGTCCACTTTCTCTAAGTCTGCGATTCAGTTTCTTCATGCATAAAGTGATGACAAGGAACACAATTCATGAGTGTTGGTGAGGGCCTCATGTAACAAGCAGGCATAGAGCCCCGGGGGTGCACAGAAGCTGTTCAGTTTGCATTGCTCTTTCCTTTTCTTACCTTTTTTTTTTTT
>NW_023214516.1:0-599 GCF_002007445.2 Ailuropoda melanoleuca
GACAAATTGACAGCAAGAGAGCTAAATGAAACAGAGATGAGTAATATGCTTGATAGAGAATT
Organism: Ailuropoda melanoleuca; assembly: GCF_002007445.2. Taxonomy (NCBI): domain Eukaryota; kingdom Metazoa; phylum Chordata; class Mammalia; order Carnivora; family Ursidae; genus Ailuropoda; species Ailuropoda melanoleuca. The sequence goes on from NW_023214516.1 coordinate 63, forward strand.
TGAAGGAATGATCATAAAGAAAGAAAACAGTAGAGGTCTTCAGTGAAATTCGTAACAAAGAGATAGGAAAACATAAGAAAGAACCAATCAGAGGTGAAGAACTCAAGAACTGAAGGTAAAAATACACTCGAGGGACTAAATAGTAGACTAGAAGAAGCAGAACAGATCAGCAATCTGGAGGACAGAGAATAGAAAGGAATCAAGCTGAAGAAGAGAGGGGAGAAATAATAATAAGAATAATAAATGAAAAAAGACTTAGAGAATTCTGGAACACCATCAAGCATAGTAACATTTACATTATAGGGATACCAGAAGGAGAAGAGAAAGAAAACGGGGCAGAAATTGTATTTGAAGAAATAATAGCTGAAATTTTCCCAATCTGGGGAAGGAAACAGAAATCCAGAACAAGTAGGCACAGAGAACTCCCAACAAGATCAACCCAAGGAGTTCCACACAAAGACACACAGTAATTTAAATGGAAAAAAGTAGTGATAAAGAGAATTTTAAAAGCAACAAGAGGAAAGAAAACACTACAAA
>NW_023214517.1:0-599 GCF_002007445.2 Ailuropoda melanoleuca
TTTAAGATTTTATTTATTTATTTGACAGAGAGAGAGACAGCCAGCGAGAGAGGGAACACAAGCAGAGGGAGCAGGAGAGGAAGAAGCAGGCTCCCAGTGGAGCAGGGAGCCCGATGTGGGGCTCTATTCCAGGACTCTGGGATCACACCCTGAGCCAAAGGCAGCCGCTTAACGACTGAGCCACCCAGGCGCCCCTATGTATGGCTTTCTTTTTGGACCTTTGTTCTATTCCACTGATACTTTTGTCTGTCTTTATGTCAATAGCACACCGTCTTGGTTGCTGTAGCCTTATAGTAAGTCTTGAAATTAGGAAGTGTTAGCTCTCCAACTTTATTCTTCTGAATGTCCATGGTAAACAGCCTAATCATTAATGCCCTCATTGCCACTCAGAGATCTTTTTGGGTGGCCTTAATTAATTTCCTCTCTGAATCTCCAAGGTGAGAGATTTGTGCACTCTGTTTATTTTATTTTTTTAAAAGATTTTATTTTTATTTATTTGACAGAGAGAGAGACAGCCAGTGAGAGAGAGAACACAAGCAGGGGGAGTGAGAGAGGAAGAAGCAGGCTCATAGCAGAAGAGCCTGATGTGGGGCTCGATC
>NW_023214518.1:0-599 GCF_002007445.2 Ailuropoda melanoleuca
AGCTCCAGGTGTTTCTGCACAACTTGTTTATCCTTCAGTCTAAAATTTTACATTTCTTTTCTTTTTTTTAAACTTTTCCCATTTCAACTAGATTCTTATTTTACCGACTTATATTTGTAAGTCGCTTTTTAACATTTTTACCTCACATCTACATTATCTATATTTATGCCTCATTCTAATCCTTTTTAAACTCTATCCAATTATATATATGTATATATATATTGCAATTTTCGGATATGATGTCCCCTAACACACAGACCAAAATTCATTCAGGAGCCAGAAGATCACCCCTGATCTGTACACCCTGTGAGACTACAGCCTCTCTCCCCCACTTCATTTTATATTGTTTTGGTTCATTTTGGCATTATTTGCTTTTCTGTGGTGGCTTCAGACAACTTTGGATTTTTTCTAAGGTGCATTTTGCTTGGGTTGTGGTTGATATTTTGGACGCTGTTCATTCGCTCAACCACGCTTCTTTGGGCAGAATGACTAGAAGGAGGAAAGCACACCAAAGGAAAGAACCAGAGGCAATATTCCCTGCTACAGAGCTAATCCACATGGATATAAGCAAAATATCAGCTATGGAATTCAGGATAACA
>NW_023214519.1:0-599 GCF_002007445.2 Ailuropoda melanoleuca
AGGGTCCTGGGATCGAGCCCCACATCGGGCTCCCTGCTCAGCAGGAAGCCTGCTTCTTCCTCTCCCTCTGCCCCTGCTTGTGTTCCCTCTTTCGCTGTGTCTTTCTCTGTCAAATAAATAAAATCTTAAAAAAACAAAAACAAAAAAACCCCCAAATGATTACATGGTGACCAATACAAAATAACCGGGGACAATACAGTGTAAAGAAATTATCCAATGAGAACACAAGGCAAGAATGTGCATGTGTGAGAAACAGTGAGTCATCGGGGTGAGTACATGCAGGATGAGGCTATAGGAAATGAGGCTGGAAAGTAATTTAAGGGCAAGTGGTTGAAGGCTCATACTCTAATTTGGGAGAGAATATGGAATACTTGAAAGAGCTCAAGCTTGGGGTGCCTGGGTGACTCCGTCAGTGGAGCGTCTGACTCTTGACTTTGGCTCAGGTCATGATCTCAGGGCTTTGAGATTGAGGCTCACATTGGGCTGCACACTCAGTGGGGAGTCTGCTTGAGATTCTCTCTCTCCCTCTCCTTCTGCCCCTCCCCCCATGCATGCTCACTCTCTCTCTCAAATTAATAAATAAATCTTTTTTTAAAAAA
>NW_023214520.1:0-599 GCF_002007445.2 Ailuropoda melanoleuca
AGTATGGTTAACTGTAAGTTCTATCTGCAGCAATCATCTTGCATAACTGAAAACACACCAAGTGAACAACCTCACATTTCCTTGTAACCCCAACCCTTGGTAACCAGCATTCTATTCTCTATTCTCTATTCTATGAGTTTGATTATTTTAGGTATCTCATACAAGTGGAATCATGAAATATTTGTCTTGCTTGACTGCCTTATTTCACTTAGCAAATGTCCTCAAGTTTCATTTATGTCACAAATGGCAAGATTTTCTTTATTTTAAAGTCTGGATAATATTCCATTGTATGCAATTACTACATTTTATTTATCCATTCTTATGTTGATTAACAGCTGGGTTGTTTTTATAACTTGGCTATTGTGAATACATGGGAGTACAGATACCTCCTTGAGATCCTGATTTCAGTCCTTCTGGGCATTTACTCAGAAGTGGTATTCATTGGTGGATCATATGGTAGCTCTATTTTTCAGTTTTTGAGGAAACTCCATACTGTTTTCAGTATGTTTTTGTACTGCACCATTTTACATTCCCACCAACAGTATAGATGGGTTCCTATTTCTCCACATCCTTAGAAACATTTAGTTTTATTTTGTTTT
>NW_023214521.1:0-599 GCF_002007445.2 Ailuropoda melanoleuca
AGTAGCTGTCCTGACACTAGGAGGGTGGGCTTGGGCTTGGAAATCCCCCCTAAGGTGGAGGAGTGAAAAACAGGGTACTACGGAGGACTGCAGTTAGGAGCACTGCTGTGTAGGCACATGCCCATAAATCCGTGTTCCAGAAAGTAGGAGAGGGAGGAGTGGACAGGACTGGAGTAGGCATGGAGGCAAGGGCTAAGAGATAAATTCAGACCACTAGACAGGAGGTGGATCATGCACAGTTAACCAATCCACTGTAAGAATTTGGAAACTATTCTAAATGAAATGGAGAGTCATGATCAAACATGCATTTTTAAAACGCTGGCGTTGCTTAAAGAAAGCAAGCACTGTTGGGGGCAGGGCAAGCATAGAGGAAGAAAGCCCATTCAGGAGACTAGGGATTTACTACAGGAAGGAGTGACTTGGATGAAGGTGGCTGCAGTGCAGAGGGAAGAAATGTATTTTGGAAGCAGAACCAACAAGACTTGTTGATTGTCTGGATGTAGTGTCTGAGGGGTAGGAGGGGTCAAGGATGACATGCAATCACCTGCTTCTTTTTTAAATTTTTTTTTATGGGTTCTTTAATTTTTCTCTTTTTTTTT
>NW_023214522.1:0-599 GCF_002007445.2 Ailuropoda melanoleuca
AGGAATACCCCAGAGGCTGTGTGAGAGTGATATATGTGAAGATACCTTGGAAAGATTATTACTAGTCCAGTGACAGTGACAGGAGAGAGGTAGTGAGGTCATTTGTGGGAGGCGCTCAGAGTGGCTGAAGTGGGTCACCTGGAGATACACCTCCCAGGCTGATGTGTAGGCCTAGGAGTTTCATTTCAGGATTTGCAAGCCAGAGGAAAAAGGTGTGGTCACCTTCAGTTTGTCTTGAGTCTCTTGCCCTTTAGTGATTTTGTTCTTTTTAGTATTTTAAAAATAATAATTGAGTTCTCTTCTTAGGGGCCAAGAACTCTGCTAGGTGCTCAAAATGCAAAGATGATCAAGACGTAGTCCATTTCCTTGAGACTGTCACAATAAAGTGGGGAAGAAGGCACAAAAGAGCATCATAATATAGGGCAAGATAGATGCATGCAGGGTGCCCCTCACTACATCTGGGAGGACAAGGGAAGCGCTGGAGGCGATGATAGAGGGTTGAACCTGAAAAGATAAGTAAGAACCCATCTGACCCAGAGGCCTAATGGGTCTTTAAAGAAATGGAATAAAGTTGGTGTGATTTGTTCCAAAAGCTGTAA
>NW_023214523.1:0-599 GCF_002007445.2 Ailuropoda melanoleuca
ACTCCATCTTGCTCTTGGAACAAGGCAAATGGATGCAGTATTTTTAGTTCCACTTACAGCTGGAGAAGGATTATGAGAGATAATGAATTGCTCAGGGCTAACAAGAAAAAGGTAACAAGACATAGGAGCCTGGATGCTCACCTTCATGATCAGTGGATGAGAGATCTGTCCACCTCCACGTACTGTTCCCCAGCCGTTACCATTAAAATAATTCATTGACAATAACAGCTTCTAGGCAAATCATGATTTTGCTGGGGCAGACACTTGGTTATGGGTAAAAGGTGATGCCTCAGCCTATTCATTATCTTCTAGATCTCCTGCATCTGAGTACTGCACTATTAACTGTGTGGTTCAACATGCAGGACATTCTTTAATCACCTTGGGTTCCTCAATATGTCAACAGAAAACAACTAGCTCTCCACAGTCTTTCTAACATTTTATTTATTTATTTTATCTTTTATAATAATATTTTTTATTATATTATGTTAGTCACCATACAGTACATCCCTGGTTTTCGCTGTAAAGTTTCATGATTCGTTAGTTGCATATAACACCCAGTGCACCATGCAATACGTGCCCTCCTTACTACCCATCACCAG
>NW_023214524.1:0-599 GCF_002007445.2 Ailuropoda melanoleuca
TTTTTTTTTTTTTTAAAGATTGTAGTTATTTATTTGACAGAGAGAGAGACAGCCAGCGAGAGGGGGACCACAAGCAGGGGGAGTGGGAGAGGAAGAAGCAGGCTCCCAGCAGAGCAGGGAGCCCAATGCCAGGCTCGATCCCAGGACCCTGGGATCATGCCCCAGGCCGAAGGCAGACGCTTAATGACTGAGCCACTCAGGTGCCCCAGGAAAATAAGTTCTAAGATAGAATTGTGTGCCCTGATTTTGCCTTCTATGGGCATCTTCAATCAGTCAGGTAAGATACCTGGCATAGGTATTCAAGAATAATAACTAGATTCATTATATAGTTATACATGTATATGTGTTACGATGTATGTTTGTCATGGCTCCTTAGTTATAAGTAACATAAACTGGTTCTTGCTAACTACAGCAGAAAACAAATTTATTGGAGGGATTCATCACAGAACGCATAGGCTCAGAAATGTGATGACTTCCATACAATCCCAGAATAAGAACAAAACCCAAGGCAGTCTGGCCAGGCTCTGAGCAGTGGAAAGTATCTGACCATATTTTATCATCTCTGGCCCAGAATGAATGTACCCCAGATTTTATTTTTT
>NW_023214525.1:0-1881 GCF_002007445.2 Ailuropoda melanoleuca
TTTTTTCTAGTTTCCTTGAGGCTATTCAAAAGTCAGCCCTAAGCCAGAGTCCTCAATCACTATCACGGAAGGCCTGGGGCAATGGAACCAGTGGGCAGAGGCCCTGCTCCCTGACAGCTGTGGGGCAGCAGTGAGAGCTCAGGTCAGAGGTAGCCAGGCTGGGCTCCAACCTCAGCTCCAGCACTAATTCATTGTGAGGCCTTGAGCTAGTCTGTTTCACTGCTTTCAGCCTTTATAGGCTTGTTGTAGTAAATAGAATTTCTTCTACCACAGGCCCTGGTACATAGTCGGTGCTCAATAAATGCTTATGGATTCATCATTCATTACAAAAATATTTTCTAAGATTCAAGCCCTGTGCCAGACACTGGGGGTACAGAGGTTAGCAAGACAGAATCCCCCTCAGCCTTCAGCAAGGCTGAGTTCCAGACCAGCCATTCCATGAATGACACTAGGCTAGTGGGGGAGGGGTAACAGTGCTTGCCCAGATGCAGTGTCATGCACACAGAAGGTGCTTAACAAAGATTTACTGGATCTTAGTCCTGAGTGCAACTAGCCTGGCCCAGAGATTATCCTCCCTTCACCTCTTTCCTGGAGGTGAGGACTAGGAGTATAAAATTGCTAGACGTTGGGAGATTTGGGATCCAGCCTCTACCATTGATAAGCTGGGCCTTTTCTGGGTCTTGATCCCCAACTATGAAATAAAGAAAGTGAATGAGCCTAGAATTTAGTAGGCTTTTCACAGATGAAGTACAATTCCGGGGCTCTATTTTGTGGGTTTACAAGGGCGTCCTCCACCTGATTTGCCATTATTCTAAAACCAGGAACAGCATTGACTTTCTGGGATGACTTCCTTTGAAGGTGTGATAAAAAGCTAAGGGGCAACACCAGATGACCTGCTAACTGCTTTTTCAAAAATGTGTTTGTTTTAAATGTGTTTAACATTTCCTAAGTGCCTTTCCCAAACTCCAAACTTTCGTATTACTTTCCTGAGCCAATCTTCACTATAATCCTGTGAGACTGTTCTTTTATTCATTTTACAAATGAGGAACTGGAGCCTCAGTGAAGATAAATAATTTGCCCTGAAGTGATGGATTTGGGACCAGAATCAGTTCTCCTATTTGCCTCTTGTTCAAAGGAATTGAGAGAGTTCACCCAGGAAAAAAGCAGACTTGGGAGGATACAATCCATATAATCCAAACTCTACAGGGACGGGGAAAGGGATTTCTATGATTTATGAAAGCCTGACTTAAAATGTACTCTTTGAACTAGGCTGGGAACTTCTAGAGCCTTGCTCCTATAGTGCAGATAAGCAGTGTGTGACCAGATGTAAGATCTCTTGAGATTCTTTGGGGTAATGCCACAGAGCTGTCCTGTGGCCACGGAGCAGCATGCATTATGGCCCCAGAGACAGAAGTGGGACAGGTCTCAGCTGCATCTAAGGAAGAAGCTTTTCCAGGCAGAGCTGCCCCTCGAGGGGCTGAGCTCCCCCATCCCTGGGGCAGTGCAAGTAGCTGTTGGCTCCTTTCCATCAAGGAGGCCACTGGTGGGATTCTCACCCTGGGAAGGAATTAATAACAGCTACCATTTATTTTGCCTCTTCTATGTTTCAGGCACTGAAGTAGGCATGGTATTTACATTATTTCTAACCTTCACAACTTCTCGTGGTACATATGACCCCGTTTCACAGATTTCACAGACTGAGGATCAGAAGTGAAATGACCAGCCCAAGGTCACACAGCTGGGACAGGAGAGCCAGGCCTGGCCCCTGGGTCCCTCTGGCTCTGAAGCTATGCTCTTCCTCCAGGGTGCGTGCTGCTATACAATCTCCCAGAAGGAACGTGATTCTAAATTTAAGTGAGACCCAGGATTAAAAGCTGGCCT
>NW_023214526.1:0-16809 GCF_002007445.2 Ailuropoda melanoleuca
TAATCTGAGTAAAAAATGGGCAGAGGATCTGAACAGACATTTTTCCAAAGAAGACATACAGATGGCCAACAGGCACATGAAAAGATGTTCAACATCATTAGTCATCAGGGAAATGCAAATCAAAATCACAACAGGATATCATTTCACATCTGCTAAAATAGCTATTATCAAAAAGGCAAGAAATAACAAGTGTTGGCAAGGTTGTGGAGAGAAGGGAACCCTCTCACACTGTTGGTGGGAATGTAAATTGGTGCAGCTACCTATGGAAAATAGTATAGAGGTTCCTCAAAAAATTAAAAATAGAACTACCTTATGATCTAGCAATTCCACTTCAGGTTATTTATTTAAAGAAAAAAACTCCACTGGTTTAAAAAGATATATGCAACCCCCATGTTCATTCATTATAGCATTACTTACAATATTCACTATTGTAACCTAAAATGACCACTGATGCATGAATGGATAAAATAATTGTGGTATTTAGATGTACAATGGACTATTATTCAGCCATAAAAAAGAATGAAACCTTGCCACTTGTGACAACATGGATGGATCTCAACGGCATTATGCTAGTGGAATAAGTCAGAAAAAGACAATGCCATATGACCTTTCTCATATATGGAATCTAAAACAAAAATGAAAAATAAAACAAGCTCAGAGCTTGGATGAATTGGTTTTTTTTGTTTGTTTGTTTAAATAAATTGAAAGAAAATCCTTTGCAAGATATATGTTTATCGTGTAAATGCCTGTTTAACTCCAAAAGCAAAGAGTAACATTTTAGCACCAAGCAGAATCCTTAGAAAGATGAATCTATAGGATCAAAATTTGGAAGAAAATTTCTGGTTCTAATTAACACTGTATATACCATTATACAGGAATTACCACACATTCTTGCAACCAGAGAACCTTTGAACTAAAAGCCCTCTGTCTCCTTTACTATGGTACTTGGACTATCTATCTGTACTCTCTGGAACTGTGCTGTGTATATAAATTGCACAGATCCATTTGAAAGACTTATTGTTTTACTTATTTCAAAGTTTTCCCAATGATCTGCTAACAGAGATAAAGTTGTCCTTGGTAATATGGCTGTTTTTGCTTTCTAATATATTAAAAGTTGTTCATTTTCAAAAATACCACCTCCATCACCTGAGTGGACTGTTGCCTTGTGGAAGCTAATTTTGTCCAGAGAGAAAAACCAAAGGCCTTGAGAAAAAAAGCCTTTGGGACCCAGCAGCGTGATCTGTGAAGAATACCAGGAAGCCAAAGCGACTGCCGTGGAATGATAGGAAGGAGATGGGGGTGTAGTAGAAACCAAGATCCAAGAGGACTCGCTATTCATCTGCTTGTACATGCACTGAATACCCCTAGGGAGCACCAACCACCTAGTAACTTTGGCTGCTGCTGGGGAAGAAAGGCTAAGGAGACTTTTCCTTGAATTCCTTTTTGAACCTTTAGAATCTTGATCCATGTGTTGCTTTTCTAGAATTTTTAATTAAATAAAGCATCTCATAAAAGAATTACTAAACATATAAAGAAATAGGAAAGTCTGATCTATCATTAGATCAGTTAATAGAAAAACAGTCAATAGAAACTCATCCCAAAGGTAAATCAAATATTTTGACAAACACCAAAGTAATTCAATCATGAAAAAAGCTTGTTCGACAAATGTTGCTGGAACAAGGGATATCCATATTAAAACTAAACTCATCCTCTACGTCATACCATTCATAAAATAATTTGAAATGGATCATAGACTTACAGGTAAAAACTAAAAGTGCAAAATTTTTATAAGAAAGCAAGAAAGTTTATAAAATAATCTTCTCAAACTGGAGGTAGAAAAATATTACAAAGGACACAGAGAACAATAACTACTAAAAAAAATAAATTAAATTTCATCAAAATTTAAAACTTCCACTAATCTGAAAACACCATTAATAAAAATTTGTGGTTATAGAAGAGAACAGGAAAACATACTACAAAACATATATCTAACAAAGAATTACATCCAGAATATATTTAAAAACTTATCCATATCAATAAGGGCAAATACCCAATAAAAATGGTAAGACATTTGAATAGACACAAAAGAATATATAAAAATCATCAATAAATAGGAATGTAAAAAGGCTTAATACCATTATTCGTCAGGGAAATGTAAACTAAAACCATAAAGAGATAACACAAATGAAATATTAAACATTCTCTAGAATTCAGGGATTGAAACTCCAGACATTGCTGGTGTAAAATGTTATAACTATTTTGGCAATTTTTTTTTCAGTTTCTTATAAACATATACCTACTCTATTATCCAGCAATTACATTCTTACACATTTATCCCACAGAAATGAAAACATATGTCCACAGAAAAATTTATATAAGAATTTCCCCCAGGAAATTCCATAAGAATCACAGCAGCTCCAAACCAGAAATAATTAAAATACTGATCAACAGGAAAATGGACAAAGTGTGATATATTCATACAATGGACTATACTTCAGCGAAAGAAAAGAAAAGAAAAGAAAAGAAAAGAAAAGAAAAGAAAAGAAAAGAAAAAGAAAGAAAGAAAGAAAGAAAGAAAGAAAGAAAGAAAGAAAGAAAGAAAGAAAGAAAGACAACTGATACAGTGGATGTCACATGAATGCTAAGTAAAGAAAGCCGGAGGCAAGAGAACATACTGTTTGATCATATTAATATAAAAATACAAAAGAGTCAAGTTAACCTATGGTGAGTATGGTTGTCTCCATGAGGAGACTGACTGAGAACTGGGATGGGTAAAGTTAGGGAAGAACTGGCCAGTTAAATCAGTTGATCACTCTTTAATTTAATAAACTTTTAATGGGTGTTTATACACGTTAGAAGTTAACAAGTTAGACAAATGAATTGACTCATCTTCATTAGGCTATTTATTTCATAGGTAAAAGATACATGAATTTCAAAGAAAAATGTAATTGTGATATTTGCCCAGGTCTACCAGAAAGATACAAAATAATATTTTATTTTATTTTTTATAAGATTTTATTTATTTATTTGACGGAGAGAGAGAGAGGGAGAGAGAGAGCACGAGCAGGGGGAGCAGCAGAGGGAGAGGGAGAAGCAGGCAGAACCCTGGGATCATGACCTGAGCCAAAGGCAGACGCTTAACTGACTGAGCCACCCAGGCGCCCCAATAAAATGATTTTAAAAGTGGAAGGAAATTTAATCGGATGATTTCATCATGACTTTGAAGGAATTCAGAAGTTGCCACCCTAATATACCATTCTAGCATATTGACTATTTTGAGTTCAAGGCATTTAAAAAACAGATACAAGAAGGACATTGTGACCTTCCTTTTTTTTCTTACAAGCAAGAGATGAAATGCCTATAGGAAAGATATCCTCCCTGTATTAGAAGGAAAGAGACATTCTCATCAAAAGAATAGGAAGTAGAGGGCGAGAGAAATATATACAAACAAACTTGCAAAAAAAAAAAAAACAATGACAAGTTGTATTCTTTGCTTCTAAATCTGTCTTGTATCAGCTTAATTGTTAGACTGAGGCTAAGATCTTAAGAGAATACAGGAGAAACTTTTCCTCCTCTACGCCTTATTGTATAGATATGTTATTTGTAAATACCATTAGCACATCTATCCAAAACAACCCCTTACTACATTTGGAAAAGAAACTCAAAAGCTCATTACATATTTTTTAAAAATTATATATTGTTCTAAACTTACCAGAAAGACAATTGTTGCTGACATCTAGCTTTTCCAAAGAAACAAAATGAAAAAGTGGTATGACTTTTGTCAAGCTGAAAACAAAGAAATAAAATTCATAAAAATGTTAAATAAGGATGTCCTTATTATTAATGTAACTATATAATAACATATTTATATAACACAATTATGTAATGATATGCAATGTATATAATTATATACATATATATTTGTACAGTAAAATGCACTTATAACATTAACAGTACTAATTAAAATATAGTAATTATAAAATTCCAAGTATTTATTCTAGAATGGAAGATTTATATTCATTTCTAAAAGGACATTACCATGGACTGTCAATTTCAATGACAAATATCATGGAGTTTAATGTGTACTGGCTATTTAAAAAAAAGATTTTTTTTATTGTTTTTGTTTTGTTTTTGTAAAAGGTCTAATTTATAGAGAATTTATATTATCTATATAATTTTTCCTGGTTCAAACATGTAACTTAAACCATTAAGAGGTAAAAATACAAAAAAAAGTATTTTTCAGTTTTTGACAGCATAACAGCTTGGAGTTACTAGTTTTGTTTTTAATTAAAAAATTTTTTTTTGCTTACCAGATTGAAAGTATTATAAGTACTGCAACTATCCAAAGTTACACGAAGGTTATTTCTAAGTTAGAAATATGCTTCCAAAGAACATAAAATAGAAAATATTTTATATAGGTAGAATAAACTTAAGTTTGGCAGAAATATGCTAATATTTTAAAATAATATTAGTTCATGTATATTTAAATTCTAGTAATAATGAATTTTCCTCCTACTTTTAAAAGTTTCTATCATTTTCTGAGATATAATTGTCATTAAGAACCCAAATTCAAGCAAGGGATATAAGTGATATTGAAAATATTCACATCATTGGAAACAAAAGCCATGAAGGGAAAATTAATTTAATTTTATTTGCATTTCCAACTAAGACAAGTCTACACTTATTCTGTAATATAATATCACATTACCATAGCTATTTGGAAATAAAAATTAAGCCAGGCCTTCTAAATCTTTAAGCAACAGAAAAATCCCTTTGCTTCAAATATAATCTCATTACAAATACAAGTCTCCTGAACCAACCCTCTCCATAAATATTGGAACTCCATACAGCTCAAAATATGCCTCAACTACAGAATATTTCTGGTACCAAAAGGGGAAAAAAAGTATGCATTAATTTCCACTTCTTTTGGTTTCTTGTTTTTTATACTGTCCTTCCAGTTGTCCTGGCAGACATTTTTACATCTTTATTTCTAGCATCTCCCTGTCATGAAAAAAAAAAAATCTATTATTCTAAGGTCAAAGCTTATAGAATAATACTGCGACTTGGAAGCCTCATGGGGTCTGGCACAAAACTAACCCTTGTACTAACCTTGACTCCTTTCTTGTACTATCCTGTTCTGAATTAGCAGAGAGACAGAAAATACTACCGATGAAAAACAGACCAAATAATGAGACTGGAAAAAGTTCTCTCTGACTGTAGCTAAACCTAAACGTAATATTACTATTTATAATCAAACCTACACAACACCACTTCTTAAATACAATTTCTAGGAGGAAAAAAAACCCAAGGTAATAAAAGAAAAAGTGATAAAATATTAGCCATTACATTTATATATATACTTCATTATTTATAATATATACTACTAAAGAGTAAAATTTACTGAAATGTCACATATGCACTGAGAAGGAAGGAAAGAAGGAAGGAAGGAAGGAAGGAAGGAAGGAAGGAAGGAAGGAAGGAAGGAAGGAAGGAAGGAAAGATGGAAGGAAGGAAAGAAGAGAGGGAAGGGAGGGAGGAAGGAAAATTTAAAACTATGTTGATACATAATTAGTGGATTTAAGTCCTAGTTTTATGATTTTCCTACTCAGGCATGTTTTGGATCATTATTATTACAAGTAAGAAATTTAAGTTCTTCAATATAATTCTAATACATTTATCGACAAGAAAATTCCTACTTGTTTTGTAGCTTCAATTAATTTCTAAAACTAAATCTTTGTCCTTCTACTAAAAGGGTTTTGAAAGAGAAACAGATCATGAGTTTTCCCCTTTTTTTCAGATGATTTCATGTTTTAACCAGTAAGTTTGATATGGCAAAGTATAGTGACATATAGGTTATATGAAGACAACCAGTAAAATAACCAACGAAGTCATAGAATTAAAAATAAAATTCTCTTTTCAAAAATCAATGCAAGTAAAGAAATATTTGGCTTGACAAAATATTTTACATTAAAATTTTGTCTTTTCAGATAATCATGCTTTTAGAATCATGTTCTTTTTCTTTTTTAAAAAATTTTGATCAAGAAAACTGGCTATTCATTTATCTTTATGACTATTCATTAGGATGGTAGAAACCTAATAGTAGAATTCTTTTTTTAAACCTCTAGAACTTTTCCTTTTACTGACAATCTGTGTATATTTTTTCCAAGAAAATTCAAACCATTCAAACCAGAAAGACAAAGGACATTAGTGAAAACCTAATACCATTTGACCTTGTCACATTAGCCCTGGGCATAAAAAAGATATAAATTTCAAAGACGACAAAAAGCAAAAGATTTGTACAATAAGCAGCCAATGGGTAATAGTTTCCATTTTCTGCTCCTAGAGTCTCACTGGAAGTAGAAAGACATGAAGCTGAGAGTCTTCCAGTTAGGACTCCGCCGAGTCAAACTTAAAACAGTCATATGTCCTAATGAAAATTTAAAACAGAAGTCAAGATGAAACATGTATTTCAAACAATATGTACTAAGTATCATTCTTTATTGTATTTCATTTGTTGGAGGGGGAAGCATATGGACACATAATTTCTTCCTTGTGGTGAAAATATTTATCAGAAATTAAAAGAAAAATATATACAATTTAAAAGACATACCAATCACAAATCCAAATATCACATTTATAAAACTCATCTGACATTTGCAAAATGTATTGACACATATTTTCCTTTTGGATCAACATCGGAATCCCATTAAATAGGTAAGGTAAGTATTACTACCCCTTTTACATGTAAAAAAAACCCAGGCTCTGGTACAAAAAGAGAGTTGCTCAAGGTCAACTGACAGGTAATTTGTAGATTCAGAATTCAAACTCAGATTTGCTGATCCTGAGTTTTTTATCAAACCTGATACAGTTTTTATATCAAACCTGATATAGTTCTGAAAAAGTCAATGCACATGTAAAAGCTTAATGTAAGACGGGTAATTCCTACATTTAATGGTATTAGCTTATTGTGAAAAATCTTAAGGTTGAAGATCATATTTACACAATGATTTCAAGAAATGATTTTACTACTCTCTATGTCCATTTCTATCAATCTCATTTCCCTGATGTCCTTGGGCCTTTTCCCTTTGTCCTTTCAGAAACAAGAGAAAGTTAAATGTGCAAAGAACTGTGAGAGATCATAAAGAATATATTCAAATATAAGTGACAGTATTATTAAAAAATTCAAAATAGCATATATTATATAATAAATTGACTACATTTTTATATAGTTACATTCAAAAGATTAAGTTCTTTCATTCTTGAGTTTTTTTATTTTTTATTTTTTTTTAAGATTTTATTTATCTATTTGACAGAGAGAGAGACAGCCAGCAAGAGAGGGAACACAGGCAGGGGGAGAGGGAGAGAAAGAAGCAGGCTCCCAGCGGAGGAGCGGACTCTGGGATCACGCCCTGAGCCAAAGGCAAACGCTTAACGACTGAGCCACCCAGGCGCCCCATGTTCTTGAGTTTTTTTATAATTTTTTAACGATTTATTTGTTTGAGAGCATGCAAGAGAGCAGGGGGGAATGGACAGAGGGAGCGAGAGTCTCAAGCAGACTCATGTGAGCATGGAGCTCCATGTGGGCCTTGATCTCAAGACCCTGAGATCACAACCTGTGCTGAAACCGAGAGTTGGATGCCTAACCAAATGCACCATCCAAGCACCCCTTAAGAGTTTTTTTATGCTAAGGACATGTATTACTCAGTTCTATGTTCCCCAAAATAGCAAACACCACATCAATATCCAAATGTTATAAGGTTAAGCAAACAAATTTATAAATAAGGATTATTTGGATTAAGTACCCCAATTATTATTATTATTTTTTAAAGATTTTATTTATTTATTTGAGAGAGAGAGAGAGACAGCCAGCGAGAGAGGGAACACAAGCAGGGGGAGTGGGAGAGAAAGAAGCAGGCTCCCAGCAGAGGAGCCTGATGCGGGGCTCGATCCCACAATGCTGGCATCACGCGCTGAGCCGAAGGCAGACGCTTAACGACTGAGCCACCCAGGCACCCCTAAGTACCCCAATTATTATTAATTCTAACAAATGTCTAGTGATGTAGTTTATATAATTCCTAGTCATATCAGNACCACAATGCTGGCATCACGCGCTGAGCCGAAGGCAGACGCTTAACGACTGAGCCACCCAGGCACCCCTAAGTACCCCAATTATTATTAATTCTAACAAATGTCTAGTGATGTAGTTTATATAATTCCTAGTCATATCAGATTGATATGGGAAATAGTTATATCAGACTGATAGGGCAAAAGTCTATTAGCTAGTATTAATTTTAACTGTTAAAAGTAGATTTCTTTGATAGTTTAAATTGTCCAAAGAAATTAAAGGCATTATTTCTGAAAAAAAATGGTATTAATTTGAATATTTTCTAATCTCTTTTAATATTATTTTGCTCATTAATGTGGCTTGAGATCCACTTCTATAAAATATATAAGGTATGTCAATTACTGAGTGATTTACTGCATATGTCCAAAGCATAGCTGAGCATATCTATTGAAATTGCCTTTCTTACCTGGAAAATATTGTAAAAAGATCCAATGAGTTTATGGATGGCCCAAATTATTTAAACGGTGTATTTCTGACAGAGCTGGCTCTAAAATAAATGCCCTTTTAAAACCAAATTTCATCTATTAGATCTGATTGAAATAATTGGAGGGAATTTTTGAACACAAATTGTTTTTGCTTTGTCAAATAGTAGAATAGTTTAATAGGTGGAAGTTAAATCATTTGAGACATACGTGCTCAAAGGATGAGCACTATCATGGAGAGAATGTGAGAAAATTTTATGGTTCTTTTAGGAAAAAATATGTATGTATTAAAATTGGGTTGTATTTGTTCACTTGTTCTGCAAGAGTTGTATAACTCAAAAAAGCAATTTCTTGTTAAAGGTGGTTTCTTTTCTCTATCCCATGTGCCTTTGATGAACAAATTAATCATGTTAGAGTGAGTAGGTCCTAATGAATTATTAAGCAGAGGGAGACATACACATACTCTGCTCCTGTTTTGGTTTTAGACAGTTATTCTCTGCAAAGATCCAGATGTTCAGTGGTTTCAAATGGATCTTCTGTGTCAGGTACCCATCTCGATTTAATGTTAAGGTATTTTTTTAAGTGTTACTTTATATCCTTAGGGAAATCGAATTTAAATCAATCTTAACAGTTACAAAAAGACATGCAAGTTGAGAACAGATTAAAAATCGTTCTTCCAGGACTTAATAAGTACCACTTGAGAGAATGAGACATCCTTCTGAATTAAATTAACTACCTCCTGCATTTTCCAAGGACTATATTCTTTACAAATATAAACAAACCTGCTCTGGGAGATCCCTACAAGTATGTCTTTGAGAAGAAACAAAATAAGTAGGATAAGTACAATTAAAATTCTACTAAAATTCAAGGGTATGCCAATACACTACTTTTTCAAATCCTATAAAGTTATATTTCTAATTTATGTACTAATTTATTGTTATGCACTTTCACTGAGCTGCTGGTAAAAACTAACGACCTTTCTACTTGTTATGAAGATCAAGCATTTACTTTAAGCAACCATTCAATGAATTTAGTGCTTATGCAGTTTGTTTTTACCTGTTTTGAGAGATAGTCAGGTTTTGTAGTAAAGGCAACCAATATGAAGAAAGTGCTTCCACAGTTGAAATGTTGTTATCATCCAAGTGCAATTCTCTTAGTAGAACATGATTTTCCAAGGACGGAAGCTATATTTAAATTTGGGTCATTAGCTTATATCAAGTAAAAGATTTTTGTCATTCAACAAAATTTAAAAACATAAAATCTACTAAAATTAACAAAAAGTATATTCTGTTAAACTACATAAGTCAAAGTATAATGTTATGCAATTTTTAGTATGAATAAAATTTCTAAGAATTAACTTTAAAATTAGAATTTTTTTAATAAAAGTAACTTCATGGTAAATTTTAATTCGAATTTCATTACAGATACATTTGGCTCCACTTAAACACTGAAATATAACTGAAAAGTTATGATTTATTTTAGTGTTCTGAAAAACTTATGTTAAATTAGACTTCTTTACAAAATATTCTGTTGAACATTTTTTTAATAGAAGTATGTAAGTTTTAAGTAAACTGGAAATCACACACAGATGTAAGCAAAAAACAAAGAAAAATTAATCAAAGTTGCTTTTAAAATATGCAGTTGATTTTTCTATCAAAAGAAAAATCTTATATTAATCACAGGAGCCAATAATTCAAAGAAATTACCTCACTTAGATAATTTCCCTCTAACTTCAGTACTTGGAGCAATCCACAGTTTTCAATACCTTCAACTTTAGTAAGATGATTATGTGAGCAATCCAGGTATATAATGGTAGGAGTATCACAAAGACCTTTTGTACTAATTAACTGATTGTGGTCCACAATTAGTTGCTGAAGATTTCTCAAAGATTCTAAACCACCTGGAAGAAAAATTTTCCAAGATCACTTGTATCATACATTCTTTCAGAATCTAAGGCGAGATTTCTAAATAATTGCAACTTTATATTTTCCAATATTTCTAGTTACAAGGGAGATTTAGCCCATATTCCTGTGAAAAATTTGTAAGTGTAAAATGTATTATTTTTTAAACTTGTACCCACAGGATATATTTTTGAATGACATTGTTATATACCAATTGAAAATTGAATAAAATACTAAAAAGTATACATTGGACACTGAATTTTTTATTTGCAAATAACAACAGAATAAGGGAGAAATAGAAGGACTTGTTTTCTTAAAAAAACAGTTCTCAACTCAGTTTCAGGGTCTTTGAAGTTTGACTACTTCCTTAAGATTGAATATATAACATTGGAATGCTATTTTCCTACCAATGAGATGGCCATCTTAGATTCCCAAGTATAGTAGGTGCAACCATATTAACAACAATGAAATATTAGCATGTTCTTCAGGTATTTCAAGATTGTCACAAGTATCCTCCTAGTTGCCCAGATAAGGTTAAAACCAATATGATATTATATAAAAAATACCAGAGGAATCTTAGACTACAGCTCAGCACTTATAAGGAGAAAACTGAGAAGGTTGTTCAAGTAAGCCATCAGGAATTAGCATTGGAAAGAAATGCTGAGGAAGTCTGTAAGCATTTCATGGAAGATATTAAAAATCTAGAAAATGTTATTTAGATTGAATACTGGACTAGATATGATCTCTCTAGGTACCACCCTATTATATGAAATAGGCAGTTCTAGAAACTGGAAATATGGTTTAAGGTCTAAAGTAGGTACTGGTGAGCAGAATGTCTTCAGTGAATATTGTACATATGGGAGTCATTGAGGCTAAACCTTGCAGAATCAAGCTTCATTGTGATTTTCTTGTCAAGCCCCAAAATATTTTATTCAATTAAATGTTGGAATAGACATGAGTTTTTCAACCAAAAAAAGTTATTTGATAATAAACTGAAAGATAATCTTGGAAGAAACATAATTATGTGTAAAAGTAATATCTGGAATTTATGTAATAAATTTATCCTGAAGAAACTTAAAGCGTTAACTCAAGGTTTGCTCTTTTGATTATACATTGTAATTTACAGAAGGAAAGGGTAGACAGTCTGCTTATATCAAAATGGAAAAATAAAAGGAAGAATCAAGTAATATTACCAAGATTTTCAAGAAAACTTAATGCTGTATCACATCTTAAAAGTTTAGATAATGTAATAAAATTGATGTACAAATATTTCAGAGACACATTTGATGAAAAATTATATTTCAAAATTGCAGTGTTTCTAATACTTTGAGTCAAAACGACTTAATGTTATGGATGATTATTTTATATAAAAAGGAATACATTTTTATGCTAAAGAATTAATTTTCTTATAATGATAAGTTATACATTATCTAAGAAAAGCAGGAAATTGCATAGAAAGACCCATAGAAGAGAGAGACTTAAATTTAAATTTAGGCAGTATTTTTACATTTTTTAAGTTCTTATCTAGGATTAATGTACTGGTATTTTTCTGTAATGTAAAATAGCATGTATAACTTAGAAAAAATTGTCATCTGATACTATTCAAGGAGTGAATTGTTCTGTCCTATAAGATAGTTGACTAAGTTTAAACAACAGAGTCAGCTATCTTATAAATATTATATACTATATATTATGAATTCCAAGGTATTAGAAATAGTATATTACATATAATAATAAATATATATTAGCTAAAATGTAATTTAAAGTCTGTTGAAATAGAAAATACTTTGGAATTTAGTATGCTTTATGATCATATCTAATGAACATCAATTAACCCACTGAAGCAGTTTAAAGGCATTCAAGGAGGAAGGAAATACTAATAAAAATTTGTAGTTTCATAAAATAAAATGTCCTTTATCAAGTATTTAAACATCTTAAGCAATCTACTTCTACAAGCTTAATATTTTTAAAAGCCATGCACATTACTCTTAAGTTTTTCAGAGCTATTCAGAAATAGAATCTTCTATTAACTCATTTAAAATTCGGAATGCATTTGTGAAACTTCTCAAAGGTCACCCAAGAAGAGAACCAAGAATGAAACATCAGGTCACACACTGAGGAAAGCTAAAGGATTTGGCATAAGAAGCTGAAAGGAAACAGGAGACAAAGCAGCAGAACAATTGGGAGAGAACAAAAGGAAAAGGCAAAACAGAATTCCGTGATGACGATAGTTGGTTAGTAAAAATAAAATAATATGCATTTTACAATTATCGTAGGTATTTTTATTTACACTAAATTATATATGGCCAACAGTGTGGCAAGGAGTATGAAGAGGCCACTGTCTTGGCAGTCATGAAGTAGCTGAAGACGTTTATTAGAGGCAATAATAGAGTAATCAGGATGGAAGCCACGATGCAGAAGTAGGGACAAGGAGTGTAGACTATGTTTTAAATATTTGATTATGGAGAGAACGTCTTCTAAAGTCCTTAAAATGGCCCACAAAACCCTATCTTTGAACTGATCCTCTACTCCTGTCCCCTTCTCTTCGTTCATTCTAGCATGTTAACCTCATTGCTGTTCCTCAAACATGCCACACATACTTCCACAGTAGAGCTGTCTGCTTATGTAAAAACTAGTATCAGTATGTGACATGTTAGGCTAGGAAGAATTAAATAAAGCCTATCAGATAATTTCAAATATTAAGGCACCATGATTTTCAGCCAATGTACAGAGAAGGTATAATTTAGTCTACTCAACGATCTGTTTGAGATTTCAATTTGGTGGAATTACCATGATTTCAAGTCTCAGATATTGAGGAATACTTGACAGAGCATTTCTACTTAGAGGAATCCATTACATGATAATACACACACAACTATAAAGTAATATGTAGAGAGACTCCTTTCTGTATTGTTTAAAACAAAGAAATGTAGATAAGTTAAATGTCTATCAGTAAGGGAATAGTTAAATAAAGTATGGAGTATCTATAAAATGAATACACATAATCTTGAATAGGAAGTCGTGTGCCATAGAGGGATGTCCATCATCTATTACTGTGTGTAAAACCTAATTTGTATACATAGGCTTTTAGCTATTGAATGAGTCTGAATCTAAATCTACACATCTATAATTGTATTGCATAGAATAAGATATTGATTGATCCATAAACAACTGTGAACAGTAGTTACTCTTACAAAATAAGAAAGACAAGGGGTAAACAATGTTTTATTGCTTACATGATGTAATTCTGTTTTTTAAAAAATTCGAATGAGAATGCACTTCTTGCATAATATGTATTTAAAAACAATCTATTTGGGAAAAAAATCACAGCAAGTATTGAATAGAAGTGTTATTTAATCTTGACTACCACCACTATCATTGATTGCTGACCTGAAGAAAAACTTGGGAAAACCTGATACTGTTATTCATCAAAAGGGTTTGTTATATAGCCAAAGTAGGGGAACTCTGTACAGAGATAAGGGGCATACTTCTTAGATTTTAAGATGAAAGTTTTAAAGGAAATTCAGTGAAATAATAAATGGAGACTGGGTAAGATCTCTAAAACATCTGCCTATATATAACAGTGAGGGAGAATGTGCATCAAAACATGTATATATATATATATATATATATATATATTTAGGATAGATGTATATATATATATCCTAAAAATTAGCTTAATGACAAAAAAAAAAGGAAATCATTTAAAGGTGTGGAACTGAGCCTGCCAACAAACAAGTGAATGAGCTTGGAAGTAGATCTTTTAGCCTTATTGAGCCTTGAGATGATAGTAGTCCTGGTTGACAGCCTGACTGCAACCTCTTGAGAGATCCTGAGCCATAACCGCCCAGTTAAGCCACTCCCAGATTCCTGATCCACAGAAAATATGAAAAAGGAAGTGTTTGTGGTTTTAAAATTGCTGTTTTAGAGTACTTTGCTTCACAAAAACATATAACTAATACAGTAAGGATTCTATTTGGAAGAAAATATGAGAAAGAAGAAAATATATTGAAAATGCTTTGGGCTATTGAAGGATATTTAAAGAAATTTAATGTAACAAGAATTCAAAGATATTAAAACAACAGATGCAGGTAAACAAATGGACCAAAGTAACACCATGACAGAACTAATAAATAATTTAAAAACAACATTGTACAGAAGAGAGAGCTAAAGTCTGAATTGCCCACAAAAAAGAGATCATCACACTGAGAATAAAATATGAAGAAAGCCAAAAATCAAAAGATATAGATTAAATTAATTAAATAATAATAGACATGAAGGACAAACAACCAAAATATGGTTCATCTATGATTGAAAAATTGAAAAATAGAACCAAGACAAAAAAGTTTTCCAAAATATATAAAAACCAAAATTTCCCAGAAACAAAGGAATAACTTAATGTGTAGTTTGAAAGGGACATTACATTCCAAAACAAATTTATGTGGATTTATTGACTACAAGATGTTTCTTGGTTAAGTTGCCGATCAAGGACAAGGAGTGTTATTCAGGTATCTTCACAGATATCAGTCATGAGGATAGAAAATCAAGTTAGCCTCTAACTTGCAACAGCAAAACACAGTATCATGTATGCAGTGAAGCAATGCCACAAAGTACTAAGTGAAAATGTTACCTAAAAATAGAATGCACACCTTTCTTCTCATTCAAGAATGAAGGCAACTGACAGATATTCTCAAACATGAAAGAATTCAGGGATTATAGGATCCATCTTTCTTTGAAAAATAAGATTTAAAAAGAGGCAATGAACTAGGAAATCCAGACAAGCAGGAGATGAAAGGAAGAGTTGTAAAAAGAACTGGTACTAACCCATTGTCATACAGATCTAATGCCACTGAAGGATATATACATTGAGTCCTAAAACCTGATGTGAATAATAAAAATTGTAAGGGGAAAAGAAGATTGGAAAAAGTATAAATATTCTAATTTATTTTATATTCTTAAAGAGGAGTTAATATTGTCTAAAATACATGAATCAAAAGCACATTTTTACTAATGTACTAAACAACAAAGAAAATACTATAACTGGCAAAACTGGAAGGTGGAGATGGAAGTGTAAATGAGATAATTTTATTATCTTTAGCATGAGGAAGCCAGTCTAAAATTTTGAAGTCAAAACAGTTTCATATACACTCTTGCTCTATTGTTAAACAATGCTTTTGAGTTTTTAAATATGTCTCATCTTAGTAAACTGTTTGTAGAAAAATTGACTGAAAAGGAATGTTCCCAACCAGTAATTCACATAGGGATGATTTTTGTTGTTGTTCATAAGATTATTTTATATATGTTAATATATTTCAACAATTGCTTACTTTATAAATCATGGTACTTTTTAAAAATTCAAACTGATGTTCAACTTCAGTAGTAGTTAAAGTCATCATCTCAAAAGCAGCACTAAAATGTTAGCTGTTTCTTTAATATTAATAAAAATTACATGCTTAGAGCTTATCTCTTTATATATACTGCAGTAGTGACAGGTATTATTTAACTTTTTCTACTGTTTAGTTAAACTTTACTTAATTAATTACCCAAATTTTGTTAAATTAAACTTTACCTTAAGTATACTTATTTATATAGGAAAAGGAAGCATGATTGGGTGAAGAGTTACCACATTCATTTCAAGTGATTTCTTATTTTGATTACTTTGTTCTTTCATATAAATGCCTTCTATATATAAAAGGACATTTTGTTTACCATTTTATATTTGTTATTCCTCAGAGATTTTTAGATTTCTATTTAGCTGTGAGCTACGTTATTACAGTTTTCTTTTCTTTTTTTTTTTAAGATTTTATTTATTTATTTGACAGAGATAGAGACAGCCAGCGAGAGAGGGAACACAAGTAGGGGGAGGAAGAAGCAGGCTCATAGCAGAGGAGCCTGATGTGGGGCTCGATCCCACAACGCCGGGATCACGCCCTGAGCCGAAGGCAGGCGCTTAACCGCTATGTCACCCAGGCGCCCCCATACAGTTTTATTTTCTTAATACTGGTATATGACAAAATCTTTTGTAATTTTTTTGAAATAAGCATAGAGTATCCTACATATAAACACATATAAATCATTTATATTCTCCACATTTCTACTAAAAATATCAAAATCTATTTTTTCAAAACTGGCTTTACTTGTAATATAAAATTCATCAGAGACTCATTCTACTAGTTTCAGCTCTGTATTATGTCCACATGGAAATGGAAAAATAATATAGAAGGAATCTCTGCTCAAATATCTATTACTTGATCAATTCAACTACAATTTTTAAAAAATTACAACACGGAAAAATGTTAACAATTTATCATGAAGTGAATAGGGTAAATTACAAAACAATATTATTACAGTAGTGTTTTTT
>NW_023214526.1:17031-17227 GCF_002007445.2 Ailuropoda melanoleuca
TTAAAAAAAAAGAGCAATTATGCAAGAAATTAAGAAAATAATCCCATTTATAATTGCATTAAAAAAATAAACTACCTAAGAATAAATTTAATCAAGAAGGTGAAAGATCTGTATATTGAAAACTGTAAAACACTAATGAAAAGAATTGATGAAGAAAAATAAATGGAAAGACATTCTGTACTCATGGATTTAAAAA
>NW_023214527.1:0-599 GCF_002007445.2 Ailuropoda melanoleuca
CAAAAAAAAAAAAAAAAAAAAAAAAAAGATTGCACTCTTGTTTTCAAGTCGGTTTGTGGGAGATTTATCTTCTTACCTTCCTACCCTTCCCCAAAATACCTATGTCTGTGTCGCCATGAACTGTTTAGTTGAAGAGGGGTAAGTGTTTTTGCTTGAAATGCATAAAGGTTTGCAGTATTTTTATTTCATCATCTGTTGCTTCCCCCAGAAAAGTTACAAGGAGACCCAAGTGAATGAGAATTGTCCTTGAACTCTTTTCTGTCTTGAACTTTGTCACTGTAAACTGTTTGGTTGTTGTTAACAGTCTCTTAAAAAAAATATGTGTATATTATTCATTTTCTTTTAATTGTGTGTTCTACTCTCCTTGGCTCCTGTGAACAAGCATTGCTTCCGCCCAGTTTGGTATGTGGGTCAGAAGGCACTGTTTCTCACCAGGGCGCTGCTGTTTCCTTTTCCTACTTGAGTAGATTACAGATTATACTGGAATACGCCTGAGAAAAGGTCAAAAAGGAGGGTGAAAGTCCTGGAACTGCAGCTGGGAAGCTTGTCATTCTCATCTAGGAAAGGGGAAAAAAAAAAAAAAAAAAAAAAAAAGAAAA
>NW_023214528.1:0-599 GCF_002007445.2 Ailuropoda melanoleuca
ATCCTATGGGAAGGTGTGCCATGACACCACTAAGCGCTGGGATATGCCTCCATTAGTGCAAAAACGGCAAGTGACTGTCTCTTAGACGATGACAGGCAGGGAACTTCGTTAAGGTGGGGGAAGGAAAGTGGTTCAATTCCCAGAACTACCAACGATGAATACTAGTTCTAGGACAACCGGCTCATCATTAGCAACACTAGGTTTCCTTTCGTAGGTGTACAGCGACCTCTACTGGTATAAATGTAGCATCCCAAACGCAATTTTCTCTGTAAGTGAATTTTCAGAGGCACAACTAAGAATACCTATTCTTTTGGAACCTTAAAAAAAATCTTTAATTGAAAAAATCCTTCCTCTGCTAGTATTAAATATTGCAATTAAAATGGTCCACATATATAATGTCATGGAACGGAAAGAACTAAACAGTACTTTAATTAAAAAAATTAATCCCACTAGTGACAGCAAGAATAAAAGCATCATGGCATCAAAAGCTGTTATGAAAAGCAAAGCAAAACAAAACAACAACAACAACAAAAAACCTTTCTGGGACTACCTCTAATATGCCCGAAAAGTTACCAAAGGCACCAATTATAGAACAATAA
>NW_023214531.1:0-599 GCF_002007445.2 Ailuropoda melanoleuca
AGAATCCTTGGCTATTGTTCTCTAAAAGAGAGTCATAAGGGTGAAAATGATTATATACCCTATCTTCCAGAAAGGAGTAAGGTTCAAAAAGGAGTATCTCTTGAGAAGAACAGAAGATTCTTTAATTCCACTCATGGAAATAAATCTAAGTTTAGTGCCATCTGTAAAAAAAAGAGGATATATTTAATAGAGACAAGTGAATCAGTCCTTCCATCTGGTCAAAAACACCCTTCTGCTGGTCACTTAAACCCTATAAGAGATGTAACGTACATTATGAAGATAGATACTTGTACCTGCAGTTATCGATTCCAGGTGGAAATCATCTGGTTAAAACCTACCAGCAATGTGCATTTATTTGGAGATTAAGATGTAGAGGCTACTATGTTGGGTAAAGTATTTCATTTATACAAATATTAGACAAATAGTCTCTAGAGAAGATCCAGACAACAGAGAGTCTGCTGTTCTGCACAGTAATCTGTAGTGGCTCTCAAATTTGTTGTGCATGAGAATTACATGGGTAATTTGTCAGAAATACAACCTGGAATTCTGATTGATTACATAGGGACTGAGACCAGGTATCTGATCTAAAAAAAAAAAAA
>NW_023214532.1:0-599 GCF_002007445.2 Ailuropoda melanoleuca
CCCACACGTGCTCACACAGCTGAAAACTGCTTCATGAGGCAGAGACTCCCTCAGTGTCCTTCCTTAAGAAAAGGACCTGTGGCTCCACTGATAGCTGACAATTCGGCATGAAGACCAAGAAGATTAAAGGCAATACATGAGCAAACATGCAGCTATTTTTAAAATAGCGTTGTGACACTGGATAAGAACTCAGATGTTCAAATAAAGCCCTGTGAATAAAGCTCAGGGAAATAAACAAATGATGGATAGATGATAGCTGATCGATATATAGACACATAACTGACAGATAAATGATAGATGAAAGGTAGACAGACAGACAGGGAATACATGGATGGATGGATGATAGATGCTTGGGTGGGTGGTTGGATGGGTAGATGGATGGGTGGATGGAAGGATGGGTGGATTATGGATGATGATAGATGACAGATAGACAAACAGAAGAAAGGGAGTCTGTTTTGATCACTACTATATCCCTGCCTGGCAATTATTAAATAATAGACACTCAATAAATATCTGTCAAAAGAATGAATGAAGTAATGCATGTCAAACAACACAATAAAAATATGATCCAAAATCTCTAACAACTTGTTATCCTACAC
>NW_023214533.1:0-599 GCF_002007445.2 Ailuropoda melanoleuca
CCCATAACGCCAGGATCACGCCCTGAGCCGAAGGCAGACGCTTAACCGCTGTGCCACCCAGGCGCCCCCTACCACCAGTTGTTTAAAAATACGTTTACCCAAAATAAAAAGCATCCCGAGCCAAGAAACCTCTTACATTAGTACGAGGCTATCACCCTAGCGACTGCCACTAGGGTCATTCTCCCTCTCATAGACTCTTAATCATGCAAAGTCATTGCAGATTTAGTGTTTACCATCTGTCCTTACATTCTTTCCAGGCATTTCTTGTCCTAAGTTTGGTCATGCCTCTTCAAGGGGTCATGGGAACAATATTGACCGAGTTCTTGCACGATGACTTGAATGCCAAGACTTTTGTTCTTTATAAATCAGCTTTTCTAGCTGTAAGATCGCTGGCTCACAGTTTCTTCCCTCCCATGTCTTTCAGTACACTACCCCAGTTTTTTCTGACACAAGCTATGGCACTCAGAAATGTGGATGACATTCTAATTTCCTTTCCTTGATATGTCATTCGCTCTTTTTTCCCCCTACATGCCCAAGGATTTCCTTTTCCTTTAAATTTTAAGTAAATTTCACATTTTAATTTTAATCTGATTTTTCTC
>NW_023214534.1:0-599 GCF_002007445.2 Ailuropoda melanoleuca
GCAAATCGGGATGGTTGGTCGCCCTCCCTTGAGATACTATTAGAGGAAAGACTGGCAGGAATGATGGCTTTGGGACACCTGGGTGGCTCAGTGGGTTAAGTGTCTGCCTTCAACTCAGGTCATGATCCCGGGATTCTGGGATTGAGCCCTGAATCAGGCTCCTTGCTCAGCGGGGAGCCTGCTTCTCCCTCTGTGTGCCCCTCCTCCTGCTCCTGCGCGCTCTCTCTGACAAATAAATAAAATCTTAAAAAAAAAAAAATGATGGTGTTGTCCTTGCGAACATCTGGAGAGAGTACACTTTGGGCCGAGGGAAGAGCCAGTGTGAAACCCTGAGGTGAGAGCTTGGCTATGTGTTTGAGAGCAGCAAAGAGCCTGGAATGAGTGGAAGTGGGTAGGTGAGAGAACGTGTTGGGGCACGAGGTCAGAGCGGTCACGGGAGGTCAGATCATAACAGGTCTCCCAAGAGAAGCGTAGGTATTCCAGTAGGGGTAAATGGCCTTGTCTACCTTAAGGAGCGGGGGCGGGGGAGCTACAAGGTGGGGGACTGGGAAAAGCATGTCTAGAACTCCAGGTTTTGAGCAGAGGGTTCATGATCTAAC
>NW_023214535.1:0-599 GCF_002007445.2 Ailuropoda melanoleuca
TCTGGACGCTCACACCCTACAATCCAGGGAAACCCCAGAGAGCAATCAGGGGAGAGGATGGGGGCAGGTAGAGCGCTGATTATGGGGTGGGGAGTGGAGGGGACCTGTGGGAAGGCAGGGCCCACCTTGGGGAGGTGAGGCCGGAAGACAGCTACCTAAAAATGGAGCTGATGTTCCTATAAATAGAACACCTTTGGGGTGTGTTTCTTTTTTAGAGTGAAGATTTATTTCAGCGCTCCCATCTTTAGCACACAGCCCCGGGCCGCCGGCCCCCCGTGGTGGTTTCAGCCCGGCGACAAGGGCCGCTGGCTGGCTCAGGCCAGGCTGTCCCTAATCTGAGTGTCCGACAGGAGGAACAGCCCAGTGCCACATTTACGGGCCCCTGCGAGATGCCCGAGAGATGGGGTCACAGGAAGGAATCGGGCTCTGTCCCTGTCCTCCAGGCTGTACCAGAGGAAACAGCCCGCGGCAGCCTGGGTGGGGGGGCGTGCTCGCTCCATCAGCGTCAATCAGCAGAGTGTTGAAGGACGAGTAATTTTGCAGATTCTCTTCTTTCTTTCTCTTTCTTCCCCTTTCCTTCCCTTCCCTCCCCTCCCCTC
>NW_023214536.1:0-599 GCF_002007445.2 Ailuropoda melanoleuca
CCTGCTAAGGCTTGACTCTTGTCATCCTAAATGACATCATTACATCCAACATCCAGGTTTCAAGCATCCTTTCTGACCACCCCCAAAGCTGTCCAGACCACTTACTCTAGAACCCCAACTACCACAACCCCTTTTTCACTATCCAACACTTCCCTTCTTCTCAGCCTTGTCTATCCTTCTCATTACTCCTTTTCAAATACTCTCACCTTTTTCCCCTCATATCTTGCATGGTATTCAAGGGGCAAAACTTTTCAGACTATAGTTCAGTCCAACTCTCTACCTATTTTGGGCTCCACCTGAGCAACCTACCTGGCCAGAAAAAATGACACACCTGGGCTGCAGGCCACTGAAACTCCAAGGGTCACCTAGGGAGCCAGGCAATTGGACTCCATTTTCTACAGGAATTTGCTCCCTGCTCTTTGGGGGTGTTCTTCAAACACGTCCTCTTCCTCAACTCATCACTTTGCCTTATGTTCAGAAAAAAGACAAGCAATCAGACTTTCGTCTTCGTCCACCAAATCCCCACACCTCTCTGGATCACACCCATATTCTCCCTTGCCTGCTGTGAAAGTGGGACATCCCTGCTGCTTTTTTTTTTT
>NW_023214537.1:0-204 GCF_002007445.2 Ailuropoda melanoleuca
CCTAAGTGTTCGATGCCTCCCAGGCCCATACATCCATTGGGAAATCATGTGCCCAATGAAAAGGCTGATGTATCCTGGATGTGTTTTCCTGGAAGCTCTGGTGTATCACCAAAAAGAAGGGCGCTGAGTCCTCAAAATTCCTGAACCTTTTCTTTCATGCTCCCTTAATCATGAGAGATGATGTTCGTTGATATTTCCCTGGAT
>NW_023214537.1:419-587 GCF_002007445.2 Ailuropoda melanoleuca
GAAAGGATTTACCCAGGGAGCAAACATTTCGTTGTAAGTGGGTTTTTGCCAAATTATGTTTATCTGTGCTGTGTTAGTCGGGTTTCTCTAACCGTAGCAAAGCACCTTGTTTCCTGTTCCACATTCCATAAGGCCGATGTAACTTGAAGGCCTTTATCCTGACACTTT
>NW_023214538.1:0-231 GCF_002007445.2 Ailuropoda melanoleuca
TAGTTCCATACATATCTTTGCAAATGGCAAGATTTCATTCTTTTTGATGGCTGAGTAGTATTCCATTGTGTGTATATATCAATCACAACTCCTTTATCTATTCATCTGTTGATGGACATCTGGGCTCTTTCCACAGTTTGGCTATTGAGGACATTGCTGCTATAAACATTGGGATGTAGGTGCCCCTTTGGATCACTACATTTGTATCTTTGAGGTAAATACACAGTAGTG
>NW_023214538.1:385-646 GCF_002007445.2 Ailuropoda melanoleuca
ACATTCTGATGGGTGTGAGGTGGTATCTCATTGTAGTTTTGATTTGCATTTCCCTGATGCCGAGTGATGTTGAGTTTTGTTTTTTTTCATTGTCTGTTGGCCATTTGTATGTCTTCTTTGGAAAAAATGTCTGTTCATGTCTTCTGCCCATNCCTTGACTGGAATTTTTGTTTTTTGGGTGTTGAGTTTGGTAAGTTCTTTATAGATTTTGGATATTAGCCCTTAATCTGATAAGACATTTGCAAATATCTTCTCCCATTC
>NW_023214539.1:0-599 GCF_002007445.2 Ailuropoda melanoleuca
TGTTGTAAACCCGTTGTTCTTGCTTTCTCCTCCACCCTGCTCCTCCTCTTCTTCCTCCTTCTCCTTTTTTGTTAGGTTGCAGTCCTTTCTCATTTTCCTTCATGATTTTTTTTTGGCCTGTACATTAATTGCTATTTTTCAGTACTCCCTCCTACATACTTCTAATTCTACATGTCCAAAACCACACTTGACTTCTTTTTCAAGCTTTGGTCTTCATTCTACAACATAATATATAATATTCACCTATATATATGTTCACCTTCCTCAGCCCCACTACCAGAATTCACTAAGATCTTGGTTTGTTTCTTAAATGTCTCTATTCTATCACCTAATAATTTTTTTCACTACCTCGCTTTAGTCCTCAGTTACGTCTTATATTTCTACTCATATTCTCATATTTCCTACTCATTGGGCAGGAATTGTGAATGCCCTGGGACTAGGATTATCTTGAGGCTTCTTCATGCACATATTTAGCTTCTAGCCTGGAATGGCTGTCATGGTATCTACTCACGGCCCCTCCGTGTGGCCCCTCCATGCTTCTCATAGCACAGATAGAACACTCTCCTAAGGGAGTGTTCTGAAAGAGAATATCTGGAGAC
>NW_023214540.1:0-599 GCF_002007445.2 Ailuropoda melanoleuca
CTACTTGCCGAAATGATTAAGGTTTTATGACAACAGTTGAACTGGAATGGATTTTCCTTCTAGTCATATAATTGTTGGTGGCATTTCAAAGTGGAAGGAAAGTCTTGGCTTAAAATAAAACAAAGCTGCTGATGAGAACATCTTTAGCAGACTGAAGTCTGGGTTGAGGACTATTTCTATGAGAGTGAGGGGGTACAAGCTGTACACATTGATGTGTCTTTTACACAAATGTATATGAAAATGAACCATGATGTTCATAATATTTTTGAGTGTAAGTTAAGTGCAAATCACTAGGAAGGAGGAGACTTGGGTCCCAGACCCCTTTCCGCCATTTACTTTTTATAAGATGGTAGAAAGGTAACAGTAACTGTCTTGGACTTGCTTATCTTACCTGGAAATCTGTGAGAATAACATCTATGTGCTCAAATGCTATGCACTGATCATGCGTAACCTTCAGGTGACTGGCCAACAGATGCACATAGTGGGTACTTAAAAAGCACTTGATGAGGTTAGTAGAAATCAGATGCTTGGTCTGGTTGGCCTTGGGTCCATCTCTGGGCCTTCCCTGTAAGATAAAGGTATTAAGCCTTAATGGCTGC
>NW_023214541.1:0-599 GCF_002007445.2 Ailuropoda melanoleuca
CTATGAAAAATCTATTTTAGTTCTTCTGTCCCTGGCTTAAAAACCCAATAATACGGAGAAGTACCAAGAGTCAGATACACTGGTTGGAGGAGGAAACAAAAGAAAATGCCACATTCCAACCCAGGCTGCCAATTTTTCAATCCTTGGATATGGTTCTGAAAACCAATGAATTCTATCATATCTTGTTGAGCTAGAACACGAGTCCCTCACAAGTAAAGTGAATTCAGACTGATAGGATTCCAACCGTCCACCCTGAGTATCCCGGCCCACATCTCCAGGGTCCAGCTGTTGCACCATGACCCGCAGACCTGGTCCTAGTCACTGCATGAGGCGTTTCTGCTCCCGGCCTCCCTGTCCACCTCAGTGTTTTCTCTTGTCCCAGGAGGTATCAGAGTTCACCTGAGCCGTCCCCGCGCTGCACATTTCCAGCCAATCATGAGTTGTCAAGTCACACCCAGCAGTTTCCTCTCATCACTCAGAATTCTGCCACCACTTCAACCCCACTCTAAAACATCCACTTGTTGACCCCAGTCTCCCGTCCCATCATCCTTGGAGCTTCTCTCTCCCATGACACCTGTTGTCACCTCTCACATAAAAGT
>NW_023214542.1:0-599 GCF_002007445.2 Ailuropoda melanoleuca
CCTGCCCCCAAGTTCGTTACGTGAAAGTTCTGAGCTATAATTACCTTGGGGCCTACCTGTGTTTTCTGTCAGTTGCTGTAATTTTCTGGTAAAGCTACACTAACAAACTGGCAATCATCCCTGCCCCCCAGAATTCACCTCTCCCACCCCTGGGAAATACTCATACACCCTGCAGGGTTCAGGGCTGAGCCCTGTGAAGGCCCCCAGGCAGTACTTGCAGACCCACAGACCTGCAGAGGTACCGGTCCCTGCTCCACACCGATCTCAGTACTCCCAGGGGCCAGACGAAGGGTCCACGGACTCTTAACATTTCCCCTGAGACTCAGCCTCACCTGCAGGCTAGAACACCTCGCCTCAGCTTCCAGTTGTGGGCAGGGGGTGGTGCCAGTAGTACCTGGGGAAAGAGCTTGGCACTTGAGAAGCCGCTTTAATTGCCAGTTCACCCGAGTGTAGGCTTGGCACAATGGAGGGTGAGAGGGAAATGTAACCACTTAGCAGACAGTCGTTGGGGACTTTTCAGAAGTGGATTAAGTGGAGGTTGATGGGAAACAGTCATTTTTACAGATGTTTGTCTAAGAATGTTAATTTTTTTATGGTGA
>NW_023214543.1:0-599 GCF_002007445.2 Ailuropoda melanoleuca
AAAAAAAAAGTTTGAACTAACCATTTGTGGAAAGGAGAAAAAGATACACTGATTTTTAAAGATATTTTTTCTTTGTCTTTGGATTTTTTCTTTTTCCTCTTCTTTTCTTTCTCTTTTTCTCTCTTCTTCTCTGTATCCTGCCAACCTTTCTCCTAGTTTACTTTGTTTTCTCTTGAAAAGTGAAGATCAGAGCAAAAATATATCAGGGCCGAATATCAATCTCAATTGTCTGCATGACAGATTCTATCAAATTACTCAGGTGAAAGATATCTAATGTTCCTTTGACATAATGGTAAATCAGATTTTGAGTGCTTTCTGTAACATACTGGTAACTGAAGAAATATATTTTTGAAGAACATTTTCAAGAAAATTCACTTTTTCTCTTAATTTGTTATGAAATCGAGAGCTTTGATGATGTAAGTTCACTTCACTAATGTAGCCTCATAAACTACCTTACCTTCTTATTCCTCATTCTACTCCATTAGAAGGCTTAGCTGACAATTGTGATTTTCCTAGAAATGGCAACTGGTCAAAGAGAAAGTCTCGGTCAGCGTTGTTGTCATGATATGTTGTAACAGTCAGTGAGGATTCATGGGGTA
>NW_023214544.1:0-599 GCF_002007445.2 Ailuropoda melanoleuca
GGTTAGGACCAAAGGCTGAAGATGTTGAAAAACAAAGGAAGCAGAGGAGAAGGGGCCAGAGAGAGCCAGAAAGTACAACCTTAGCCAAGTCAGTTCTCTCTAGCCCATCTCCATTTCTTCATCTGGAAAATGAGACCTGAGACTTTCACTGCAGAGAAGTTCCAGTGAGGTAGAAGGGACAGGGCCAGATGCATAGGAGGTAGGTGGTTAACTGGGCTTGTTTGCAGTCACTCCTCCTTCTCTGTGGGGGAACTCCTACTCGTTCCTCAAAACCCTACTCAAAAAGCCCCTCCTCCGGAGAGCCTTCTCTGATGCTACGTTCCCAGGCTCAGCTGGGTGCTCCCAACCCCCACCCTTTCCCCTAGTCCAGCCTTGAGCTCACAGCACTGGGAATATCTGTGCTTGGCTCTGTCTGCCCCAGACTGGAGGCCCTTTGAAGACTTAAACAGAGATGATGCTAGCCTGGGACCCAGTCCTTTGGCTGGGTGGGCCCAGAGCAGAGGTGGCAGGGAATTGGAGTGCTGGGGTTTAGGACAGGGAGGGCTGGTGTCAGGTCCAGCCACCATATGGTGGAGGGGCAAGGGGTGCCCCAGAAAGAC
>NW_023214545.1:0-599 GCF_002007445.2 Ailuropoda melanoleuca
GAGCCTTTAACAGCTATTTAAGGCCAGAAGCCAAGCCAAATATTTAACATCAGACTTGTTTACAATACCCATATATTTGGGTGAATTGCTCTCTTCTCAAGTTCCCCTAAACATCTTAAGGTTCCTGCACCTG
This sequence comes from Ailuropoda melanoleuca, assembly GCF_002007445.2. NCBI lineage: Eukaryota > Metazoa > Chordata > Mammalia > Carnivora > Ursidae > Ailuropoda > Ailuropoda melanoleuca. Next base: position 134 of record NW_023214545.1, read on the forward strand.
CCAGGAAGTAACATTCTTTACTCACCTGGTAGGGCTGCTGGAAACTCTGTAAGCCAAGTATCAGGCCAAAGCTACCAAGGGATCCTGTTGGCTCTGTGAAGTCAACCTCAGTTATTTAAAGCTGTGTGGCCTTATCTGAGTCTGTGCTTGTATATCTCAAATGCGACATTCCAGCCAGAGCCTTGGTAATAGAACAAATGTTTCCAATAGTGTCCTGTTACAAGGAGAACAGATTCTCATTGAACCTATCACCATGAAAGGAAAAATACTCATGGAGAGTTTCTGAATTCTGGAAAGTTCAGATAAGGAGAAAGATTAATGTTCCAATTTGTTCACAAAGAACTATTTTATCATGCTTCTGTAAGTCATAGCTATCTTAAGAGAAATAGTTTCCTCAGTCAAAAAAACTAAGAGACAGCCCACGGAATGGGAGAATGTATTTGCAAAGGACACTACAGATAAAGGA
>NW_023214546.1:0-599 GCF_002007445.2 Ailuropoda melanoleuca
TAAAAAATCAAGAACTTACTAAAGCCTTTGGAGACCCTTGACCTAGCCACATACCCACGTTTATATGTATTTCTTAGTGTTAGAAATGATAAATGATTTTTATAATTTAGCTAGTTACATTGTTGCCTGAAAACAATTAGCACACTTTTATTTTATCAGGCTACGTTTAATGTGATTTGTCCATAGCATTATTTTTTTAAACAAAAATAAATTTTTAAAATTTTTATTAAAGTAACAAATGTTTAAATTTAAATGAGGTAGAAAAGTTTCTAAAAAAAAGCAACAATCGCTCTTCTAGGTCTTATAGTCCTAATTTTGTTTACCAGTGATGCTATGTGAACTCTGTTAACCTTTCTGTTTTTAGTTTTTCTAGTGGTTGCGCATTTCTTTAAATAACAAGCTTATGTAGGTCATGATTGTTTGACCCATCAAGTCTAGACATCTATGGACTTCCTATATGATCCCCTTCCCACCTTTTTTCTCCCCTCCTGCCAGGTAAAATTACTATTGCAAGTCTCTCTATTGGTTATCTTTTTAACTTGAAAATACAAATATGTAAACATTTCTTGAGCTCTCATTTGGTTAAAAAAAAAAAAAAA
>NW_023214547.1:0-599 GCF_002007445.2 Ailuropoda melanoleuca
GCTTATATAAATACACAAGAACACTTGGTCCAGTCTTAAAGAGGTTTCACCATCAGTTTAGGGGCAGAAACGATAAAACCTATACAAATGCCATGGATTCACCTCTTCAGCACTAACTCTGAGGTGTTTCTGGAATTCCAGAAACAGATCTAGGTGAGCTGGAGAAGCCAAAGGAAAGTTCAGAGAGAAAAATGCTAAGGCATCTGGGCTTTTGAAGTAGATGGCGAAGGAGGACAGGTTTACAGAGAAATGAAAAAATTATAAGTTTGGCCAAAGCAAAAAGGTAAATTTAAATGGAACAGATTTTTAAGCTCATCAGGTAACCCACCATCCCTATACATGATCCCCTAGAAATTCTATTCTGCCTTCTGTTCCTAGCTAATAGACTAAGCATGTACATCAACTCCCCATCTACTGAAGTCTTATTATTATATTGATATGACAGAGGAAAAAATGTTTTCTTGACCTAGCCAAATATAAGAAAGGGCACCAACTGTCATCTGAAATATTAATTAAATCCTGAAAAATATAGAACTATTAGGGTAAGATCAATAAAGAATAAGAGTAAGGAAAATTACAGCCCAAAAGACAAACAGAGC
>NW_023214548.1:0-1100 GCF_002007445.2 Ailuropoda melanoleuca
AAGCAACTGACAAAGTACAGGATCCTTTCTTGATTAAAACTCTTCACGGTGCAGGGATAGAGGGAACAGAAACTAAATATCATAAAAGCCATCTTCAAAAAGCCCACAGGGAATATCATTCTCCATGGGCAAAATCCGAGGGCTTTTCCCCTAAGGTCAGGAGTACAGTAGGGATGTCCACTCTCACCACTGTTGTTCAACATAGTACTAGAATTCCTAGCCTCAGCAATCAGATAACAAAAAGAAATAAAAGGCATTTGAATCCGNAAGGCATTTGAATCTGCAAAGAAGAAGTCAAACTCTCACTCTTCGCAGATGATGTAATATTCTATGTGGAAAACCCAAAGAATCCACCCCAAACTTGTTAGAACTCATACAGGAATTCGTCAAAATGGCAGGATAGAAAACTCAGTGCACAGACATAAGTTGCATTTCTATAGACTAACGATGAGATGGAAGAAAGAGAAATTAAGGAGTCAAACCCATTTAAATTACACCAAAACCCGTAAGATTAGAAATCAGAAATAAACCTAACATCTTGCATGGTGCACTGGGTATATACGCAACTAATGAATCATTGAACTTTACATGGGAAATTGGGGATGTCCTGTATGGTGACTAACATAATATAATAAAAAAAAATTAAAAAAAAAAGAAAGAAACCTAACCAAAGGGGCAAAGGCTCTGTACTCTGAAAACTCTAGAACACTCATGAGAGAAACTGAGTAAACCACAATGAAATGGAAAAACATTCCATGCTCATGGACTGGAAGAACAAATATTATTAAGATGCTATGCCACCTAGAGCAGTCTATACCTTCAATCCAATCCCTATCAAGATACCATCAACTTTTTTCACGGAGCTGGAACAAATAATCCGAAAATTTGTATGGAACCATAAAAGAACCTGCATAGCCAAAGGAATGTTGAAAAAGAAAACCAAAGCTCGTGGCTTCTCAATTCTGGATTTCAAGCTCTATGACAAAGCTCTAATCGTCAAGACAGTATGGTACTGGCACAAAAACATTCTGTTTCTTTGGCCAGTGAAACACAATAGAGACCCCAGAAATGGACCCTCAACTCTATGGTCAACTGATCTT
>NW_023214548.1:1297-2240 GCF_002007445.2 Ailuropoda melanoleuca
ATGTTTCTTTGGCCAGTGAAACACAATAGAGACCCCAGAAATGGACCCTTAACTCTATGGTCAACTGATCTTTGACAAAGCAGGAAAGAACAGCCAGTGGAAAAAAGACAGTCTTTTCAACAAATAGTGTTGGGAAAATTGGACAGCCACATTCAGAAGAATGAAACGGGACCATTTTCTTACACCATACACAAAAATAGACTCAAACTGGATGGAAGACCTAACTGGGAGACAGGAACCCATCAAAATCCTACAGGAGAACACAGGCAGCCACCTCTGTGACCTCAGCCACAGCAACTTCTTGCTAGACATGTCTCCAAAGGCAAGGGAAACAAAGACTTCATCAAGATAAAAAGCTTTTGCACAGCAACGGAAGCAGTTGCTGACACCAAAAGACAACTGCAGAATGGGAGATGATATTTGCAAATGACATATTACTTAGAGGGCTAGTATCCAAAATCTATAAAGAACTTATCAAACTCAACACCCACAAAACAAATAATCCAGGCAAGAAATGGGTGGAAGACGTGAACACACATTACTCCAAAGAAGACATACAAATGGCCAACGGACACATGAAAAATGCTCAAAATCACTCGGCATCAGGGAAATGAATACAAATCAAGACCACCANGAGATATCACTTCACACCAGTCAGAATGGCTAAAATGAACACATCAAGAAATGACAGATGTTGGCGGGGATGCAGAGGAAAGGAACCCTCTTTCACTGTTGGTAGGAATGCAAGCTGATACGGCCACTGTGGAAAACAGTGTGGAGGTTCCGCAAAAAGTTGAAAACAGAGCTATCCAATGACCCAGCAATTGCACTACTAGGGATTTACCCCNATACGGCCACTGTGGAAAACAGTATGGAGGTTCCGCAAAAAGTTGAAAACAGAGCTATCCAATGACCCAGCAATTGCACTACTAGGGATTTACCC
>NW_023214549.1:0-599 GCF_002007445.2 Ailuropoda melanoleuca
TACCGTCTGTCCTGTTACATCGTTGTGACAGTATCACTGACTGTCTTCTTGACTGGGCAAGATGGGTCCTGAGAAGTCAGCCATCGGATGCACTTCTCCACCGTAGCCTGCAGGTGGTGCTGTACGAGGGAGTACAGATGGATTCAAGTCAAGGGCTCTTTCATTACACTAAATTCTACTTTTTCCTGGAAAGCGTTGCCAAGAAACCAACTATTCCACACTGAAAGATGGAGAAAACATCAGAGTCTGGCCCAAATGACTGTTTTCAGATGAAAGAGGACAGCAGCGTGGGCATCAAAGCTCTGATCTGGCTTCCGGAAGTTACGGGGAAGGGGGCAGCTGGACCAGAGTTCGTACCCCAGCCTCACTGGCCAGATGCACAGAGCAGAGTAGGGCTTCCCGCCCAGTCACCTGTGCCCAAACACTCTGGGTTCCAGGTGGAATTCTAACAAATCTAAACTCCCCTCCCCTGGCCAAGAGGGCCACAAGTTGGCCAGGCCACTAGGGACGAGAGATTTCTCTGAGCACTTCTGAGAAAGCCAAATGTGGCAAGCTAAGTTCAAAATTGGAAAGAAGAGCCCAAGAGTACAAATCGGAGG
>NW_023214550.1:0-753 GCF_002007445.2 Ailuropoda melanoleuca
GGATATGACAATTACTAATATATATGCCCCCAACAGGGGAGCAGCAAGATACACAAGCCAACTCTTAACCACAAAAAAAGAGACATATAGATAAAAACACAGTAATAGTAGGGGACCTCAACACCCCACTATTAGAAATAGACAGAACACCCTGGCAAAAACTAAGCAAAGAATCAAAGGCTTTGAATGCCATACTCGACGAGTTGGACCTCATAGATATATATAGAACACTACACCCCAGAACCAAAGAATACTCATTCTATTCAAATGCCCATGGAACATTCTCAAGAATAGATCATGCTCTGGGACACAAAACAGGTCTCAGCCAATACCAAAAGATTGAAATTATCCCCTGCATATTCTCAGACCACAACGCTCTGAAATTGGAACTCAACCACAAGGAAAAACCTGGAAGAAACTCAAACACTTGGAGGCTAAGAACCATCCTGCTCAAGAATGACTCGATAAACCAGGAAATCAAAAAACAAATTAAACAATTTATGGAGACCAACGAGAATGAATACACAACGGTCCAAAACCTATGGGATACTGCAAAGGCAGTCCTAAGGGGGAAATACATAGCCATCCAAGCCTCACTCAAAAGAATAGAAAAATCTAAAATGCAGTTTCTATATTCTCACCTCAAGAAACTGGAACAGCAACAGAGNAAGAGGGACAGGCGTAACCCACTGACAAGGAAGGAGTTGACCAAAATTAGAGCAGAATCAATCAATTAGAAACCAGAAGTACAGT
>NW_023214551.1:0-599 GCF_002007445.2 Ailuropoda melanoleuca
TATATATTGCAGTTTACTAGTTTTTGAATTGGAAGAGATCACTTAGCCAGGGACTAAGGGAATAATATGCATTCTTTTCTAGTTTAAATTACTCCTCTTACAGCTCATACTAATCCTCTTCTGTTTATCTTATGGCATTATTCTTTAATTATGTCTGTGTAGGAATCATTTACTTTCTTTATTTTATGTGCCTTACTGCTATTTTCAAAAAGTTCTTACTATTTACATCCACAAATGCTCATATTTCACTTTAAATGCTGAGCTGTTGTCAATTGATTCCCAGAGCAGCTTGATTCTCCAATACTCTCTGTGAAGGGAGGGTGCCTGGATTGGCTTATCACAGTAGCATGACTTTCATGAGTTTTGTTGGCTCTGCTATAACTTTTATAACTTGAGTAAAGGGGTCAAAATTCATTTACACTATAACCTGATGTGTGAAGAAAACACTGATTTTTAATTCACTGTAACCGATCTAATTCTACTCCTACCTTCAACCAACCCATCTAGTTCACCTAGAGGAAAAACTAACCCTAAGCTTGCCAGATTGTGGTGTTATATTATTGGCCCTTCAGGTAAGGTCTTTCAATACCTTTCCTGTC
>NW_023214552.1:0-599 GCF_002007445.2 Ailuropoda melanoleuca
TCAGTTTTGAAAGAGGAAAAGAGCTCTGGAGATGACTAATGGGGGCGAAGTACAATGTGAATATATTTAATACTACTTAGCTGTTCAGTTAAAAATGGTTAAGAAGGTAAACTTTGTTATGTGTATTTTGCCATAATTAAAAAAATACATGGTTTAATATAGTGGAATTTAACATTATAAAACATTCTTCTCTTGTCATTTTAACCCATAAAATTGTCCAGTTTTAACAGCATGTAACTGGTAAGAGTGTGAAAAGGAAAATAGAAAAAAAACCCTGTAAGATCTAATGTTTGATATAAATGTTTTTCAGAAGCCGATAAATTATGTTAAAGGAAAAACAAAAACTTGAGAAATGACGCCTCGGTCCCAATACACTGGATTTGGAGAATAAGATTCAATGTTTCAGGAACACCTAGATATTGGGGGAAGAATTCCTGCTGTAATCCGCCATTCATAGAGAATTTTAAGGAAGGTAATACACTACTTCCTTCAAAGCACACGAATAAAATATTATTCATGCACACACTAAGAGCGGCTGTATAATTCTTTGAACTTGAAAAGATGAAACATGAATGTCCTCATGTTTCCTTTGCACAGTT
>NW_023214553.1:0-599 GCF_002007445.2 Ailuropoda melanoleuca
TCCCTATGAATCCTCTCTTAAAGGCCTAATATTGTCCCAGGATCACAAAGAGATTTCCCCACAACACACTCAACAGTATGGTTGAAACCCTCAGTTAGGAGCCACCCAAACCTAATACCCTGTGGTGACCACAACAATTGTCATAGTGGCCCTTACGTGGAGTATCCAGAGCACAGAAATCCCTAGAACACATCTCAGCCTTGCTTGCACATGTACATGTGTATACAAATGTCAAATGGCCTCAAAATCCACAGCTCCTCACACCGAAGTCTTCCCATGGGAACCACCAAGGAGGTACCCCTCACCCCTACCCATCCCACCTCCCCAAACCTCTGCATCCCTCTTCTTAGGCTGATGACAGATAAACTCTTCTCTCAGACAAATCCAGCTTGGGCAGAGTCAGCCTCTCTGTCAAAGGGAAGCAGCTCACAATCGCCCTGGTACAGAGAGGGAATCCTGTGCTTGGGTTTCAGAGAGCAACAGTGAGGGGACATCCGTGATGGCAATGAACAATCCCAGCAGTGCCTCTGATGAACCACAGTGATGGGGCACATGGAGGGGGCAGTAACTCCATCCAATATTTCCATCATCTGCTGTTA
>NW_023214554.1:0-599 GCF_002007445.2 Ailuropoda melanoleuca
TCCCTCTCTTGCTGGCTGTCTCTATCTCTGTCGAATAAATAAATAAAATCTTAAAAAAAAAAAAAAGAATTATAAATTTACCAATTGGTTTATATCTTCTAAGCGAATAAAGATTTTACCTGCTGTAACAGCAGAGAGTTCCTTCCAGGGAAGACCTCCTCTGAAGGAGATGAGAAACTGGAGGAACTGGGCTCAGAAGGACCAGGCAGCCAGGCCCCAACTCTGCTGCCCAAGTGCAGGTGCCACAGGATTGCGGTTTCCCACTTGGAAAATGAGGTGATTGGACTAAAAATTCTCCAAGGTTTCTTCTAGTTTTTAAGTATGTCCCCATTTTAATAATACTCCTTATGTAGACTGCCTACTATCATCCCGTTGACTCTACAGCATGAAGTGGCAAACTACTGATAAAATTTTTAGACCTCTGGGATGACAGTAATTCAAAATAAAATTCTATGAACAGATTTTAATAAATTGTAACAAGATTCTCTCAAAAGATAATTAAGATGATTATTTTTTTGTAAAGTGAACAGCCTTTAAGGAGATACACAAAAAAGTAAAAAAAAAAAAAAAAAAAAAAAAGATCTTCCTAAGCTGTCAAA
>NW_023214555.1:0-599 GCF_002007445.2 Ailuropoda melanoleuca
TTATATTACTTCTGTAGCTACTAGTACTAAATTAATTTATCCACATGTTATGATTTAAAATTCAGTTCCTCAATCACACTAACTACACTTCAGCTGCTTAATATTGGATAGTGAGGATATAGGACATTTTCACATTCGCAGAAAGCTCTATTGAACAATGCTGTTCTCGAACGTAAGCAGTTGTGCATTAAAAAAAAATCCAAATCCATTTTCTATGATTTTTTTTTATTTTGTAGTAATTGCTGAAATAAAATATTAAAATAAAAAAGGAAGAATAGAATAAAAAGCTCAGTGAAAGGATTTGCTTCCTACTATTATTTTTGGTTTTGTGTCTTAGTTATTTATGATAGGTAAAGCAATGGTTTTGACTGTAGCTGAATGAACTGTGTTTTCACTGCTCAGCTAGATGCAAAACAGAGTGGGAGGAGTAGTTCCTATGATTGGTCCATCAACTGGTCCGTCTTCTTGGCCATGCAAACAGTGACAGGTAGTATTAAATCACAGTAGTGAACTCTAGCTGCTGCAATAACCGTGTCTGCATAAATCTCATTCCTAGAATTAAGAACGTGTCTACTGAGAATCCCTAATTTTTAATTCCT
>NW_023214556.1:0-599 GCF_002007445.2 Ailuropoda melanoleuca
AAAAATAGGAGACAGAAAATACTTTTCATAAATAATTCCCTAAATCAATTGAAAATGTTAATTATAATTTCAGAGCATAATTGTTCTTCACTGTTACTTAAACAGTAATTGAACAAAAAAGGTTAGATGGTGCTTTTTTTTTCCTTTTTGAATCAACAGCATCAAATATGTTAACATAGGTACCTATGAATTTTTATCTTAGCCACTGTTGAACACTTACAAAGATTCAATGTGGTAGACTGAAAATTGCAATTTAAAAATCATAACTTAGGTACATGTCAGTATATTTTTTTAAGTTCTGTGGTTTTAAAATAATGACTTTATAGGTCAGGGAAAAGTGCTTTATTTCAGAATAACTTATTTGGAGAAATCTAATTGTTGCCTAACAAAATTAAGGTGCCTACTAATCATTTCCATTCCTTAGTGACTGTAATCACAGTCTAGTTTATCTTATTATTATTGCATGCTACATTAAGCAACTTTGCAATTTTCAAGGCTCATTGCACGAAGCACTTTATTATTATAAGTGTGATTTTTATTTTTAATGAGCTATTTGATTTTTAATGGCAAAATTTTCAAAAAGCCATGAAATCATTCCC
>NW_023214557.1:0-599 GCF_002007445.2 Ailuropoda melanoleuca
AATGCAAAGCAATGGTGGGCTTCCTCTGTCTCCTCTTCAGGACTTGAAACACCCTCAGCAGTAATGATCTCATGGGGATGCAACTGATTATATGATCTGATTATATGTCTGGTCTCTGCCTATTGGCTTGGAGCTTTTTTGTTGTTGGTAGTGGTGACTGACACTGTCTTATTTATTGTCTTCAGCATTACTAGTTACCAAGACAGGGCCTAGCAATATATTAGGTTCTTAAAATTGTGTTCAATCAGTAAATGGAGACCGAACCCTGAACCAAATGAATAGCCAGAATCCTACCTAATTTTGAGGAGAACATACTGCTCATGAGGTCAAACTGGCTTGAATTCTCAGTTCTGGCTGTGCCAGAAAGACCCACTCCACCCTTTGAGCCTTAGTTTTCTCACCTATCAAAGGCAAAATAATGTTTTCCTCAAAGGCTTTCTTTAGTGATTAATTGAAAACACATATTCAGAACACCTGCTGGTAAATAGCAATGCAATAAAATGTAATTCCCTTTCATTATCCTACTCTTCTCTCTTTCAGATTCTCATTTTCAGTTTTTTTTTTTAAAGATTTTATTTATTTATTTGACAGAGACAGCC
>NW_023214558.1:0-599 GCF_002007445.2 Ailuropoda melanoleuca
AAAAAAAAAAAAATCTATCTACCCAGAAATTGCTAGTTGAGGTAAGAATTTGTCATTTGAGAAGGTAATTCCATTTTTTATAATATGTAAAGAACATTAGTGCATGACAATACTTTATAAATTACCTAACACCTTTCCTCAATTTCATAAAACTGAAGAACAATGAAGTTAAAAAACTTGATTGAGTTCATGCAACTGGTTAATGCATAAGCCAAAACTAGAAGCCGAATCCCTTACACCTCTGAATCCACTTTTCCCCCTAATGGATTTCTGCTTTCCAGTATGACCTCTACAACCCATTTTTGAGTGAGCATTCCAAAATATATACCGAATTAGTTCTTGCTTAAAAACTACAAATGTTTTGCTTTTGCCAAATTACTCCCCATCATCTAATGGATACAAATGAAAATTCAGCATTGCATAATGGCTCTTCATCTTCTGACTACTTTTCTCCTCTGAATCTCCTCCATTTCTTTCACTGGCATTCTTACCCTCTAGTAAAAGCAAATTATTCCCCAATCCCCAGGCATCCATGCTTTCTCTTGCCTTTAGGCAATTTGTTTCCTTTGTATAAAATACCCTCTCTCTCTACTGGTCCA
>NW_023214559.1:0-8315 GCF_002007445.2 Ailuropoda melanoleuca
CACCTGGATAATGCAGGCTGAAAGAGATGAGAGACAGGGAAAATGGAAGTACAGAAGCCATTAATAAAATAGTTTAAGAAAAAAATTTAAAACTGACAGGCTCAAATTTCTAGAATGAAGTTTGACAAAGTATTTGGATGAAGGGATGAAAATTATCCCTCTTGAAGGTAAATCATTCTGATATTTCACAGCACTGGCATGAGGCAGGGAAGTTACTTTATACATAATAAGTATTCAGATAGTCTGAGAGAACTCAGGAGTAGCAATGGAATTCAGACAAATCAACAATCCCATCAAATTAAAAGGAAAATACTTCCAACTTTGCCCAAACCATAAATCAAAAATAAGAGTAACATGAATAACTTTTATAGACACCTGAATTTTCAAAACTCTTACCTCCTATATTTATTTGCTGAGAAATTAACAGAAGGATGCCCTCCAACAAACAAAGTAAATCAAGAAAAAGAAGGAAATAGGATATAGAAAACAAGAAATTCAAAACAGGAGAGAAGGAAAAGATTCTATAAAATTGAATTCCAGGGGGATGCTAAGACACCAAGTATTCAAAGTGTAGTGGAAATCCAAGTCCAATTAGAGCAAAGGGACTGAAGACACATTTATATTGAGGTCAATAATCAAAATGCCCCTTTCCTCAATCATCTTTTTAACATGACAAAATATTGGAAAATGTGTTGCCCTAAAAAAAGAGAGAATACATGCAAGATGAGAAAGTGCACGCATGAGAGCAAGAGAACAAGAGAGAGATATCAAACTTGGAATCCACTTTAGGAGAATGGCAAAGGGAATTTTCCAGAGATAATCAGAAAGATCCTTGTCAATAACTGTTTCTTGTGTTTTTTATTTTAGCCATTCTGACAAGTGTAAGATGATATCTCATTGTGGTTTCAATTTACATTTCCCTGATGATTAATGATGTTGACTATCTTTTCATGTGTCTGTTGGCCATATGTATATCTTCTTGTAAAAATGTCTGTTCAGGTTCTTTGCCCATTTTTTTAATAAGATTATTGGGTTTTTTGATGTTGAGTTACATAAGTTGTTTATGTATTTTTATTTTGAGGTAATTGCAAAAGTTTATTTTTGCTTTTGTTTCCCCTGCCTGAGGAGACATATCTAGAGAAATGATTCTACAGCTGATTTAAAAGAAATTACTGTCTATGTTTTGTTCTAGGAATTTTATGGTTTCAGGTCTCACATTTAGGTCTTTAATCCATTTTGAGTTTATTTTCATGCACGGTATAAGAAAGTAATTTAGTTTCATTCTTCTCTATGTAGCTGTCCAGTTTTTCCAGCACCATTTGTTGAAGAGACTGTATTTTACCCATGGTATATTCTTGCCTCCTTTGTCATAGATTAATTGACCATATAAAACTGGGTTTATTTCTGGACTTTCTATTCTGTTCCATTGTTCTATGTATCTGTTCTTGTGCCAGTACCACATTGTTTTGATTGCTATAGTTTTATAATATAACTAATATCTAAAATTATGGTACCTTCAGCTTTGTTCTTTCTCAAGACTGCTTTGGCTATTTGGGGTCTTTTGTGGTCCCATACAAATTTTAAGATTATTTGTTGTAGGATTATTGTTCTAATACCATGCTATTGGTATTTTGATAGGTATTGAACTAAATCTGTAGATTATTTTCAGTAGAATGGACATTTTAATAATATTGGCTCTTCCAATCCATGAGCATGGAATATCTTTCCACGTGTTTGCATTCTCTTCAATTTCTTTCATCAATGTTTTATAGTTTTTGGAGGACTGGTCTTTCACCTCCTTGATTAAGTTTATTGCTAAGTATTTTATTCTTTTTGGTGCAATTGTAAATGGGATTGTTTTCTTATTGTGGAATCTTTAAGGTGTCTACATAGAGTATCATGTCATCTGCAAAGAGTGAAAGTTTAACCCCTTCTTTGCAGATTCAAATGCCTTTTATTTCTTTTTGTTGGCTGATTGTGGAGGCTATAACTTCCCGTACTACGCTGCCCAACAGTGGTAAGAGTGGACACCCCTGTTGTGTTCCTAACCTTAGGGGAAAATCTCTCAGCTTTTCCCCATTAAGAATGATATTTGGGGGTGCCTGGGTGACTCAGTTGTTAACCGTCTGCCTTCAGCTCAGGGCGTGATCCCAGTGTTCTGGGATCGAGCCCCACATAGGGCTTCTCTGTGGGGAGCCTGCTTCTTCCTCTCCTACTCCCCCTGCTTGTGTTCCCTCTCTCTCTGGCTGTCTCTGTCAAATAAATAAATAAAATCTTTATAAAAAATTTAAAAAAGAATAATATTTGCTGTGGGCCTTTTGTATATTGCTTTTATGATAATTGAGTATGTTCCCTCTATTCCTACACTAAAGAGAGTTCTTGTCCTTTCTTTTATTAATGTAGCATATCACATTGATTGATTTGCAGATATTGAACCAGCCCTGCAGCCCAATAATAAATCCCACTTGGTCATGGTGAATAATCCTTTTAATGTACTGTTGAATCTTATTAGCTAGTATCTTGGTGAGAATGTTTGCATCCATGCTCATCAGGGATATTGGTCTGTAATTCTCCTTTTTGGTGAGGTCTTTGTCTGGTTTTGGGATCAAGATAATGCTGGCCTCACAGAATGAGTTTGGAAGTTTTCCTTCCATTTCTATTTTTTGAAACAGCTTCGGAAGAATAGGTATTAACCATTCTTTAAATGTTTGGTAGAATTCCGCTGGGAGGGCATCTGGCCTTAGACTCTGTTGGAAAATTTTTGATAAGTTCTTTTAAGAAAAGTTAAAAGTGGTTGCTTCTTGGGAGGGGAATTGGATAGTGAGAGTTGAGAAAACTGTGTACAAAAACAAATGTGTTTTGTTAGAAACAGCTCACTAGAGTTCTTTACCTGGAAGATTAAAAGAAACTGTACATTACCCAGAATAGCAACAAATGGAAACAGATATGAAAGAGAGGTTGATACAAATAAGATAAAATGTGAAGACTTTTGTTGTTGTTGTTAAGATTTTATTTTTATGTGGGGTTCAAAATTAGAATCCTGAGATCAACAGTAACATGCTCTACCAAGAAAGCCAACCAGGCACCCCTAAAATGTGAAGTTTTAAGAAATATCAGATTGGAGTTCCAGAAAAGAGGCAAAAGGGAATGACTAAACTTAAATAAACTTTTTAGAAGAGGCCATATTATGCAGTCAGAAAACAGATATGAGGGGCGCCTGGGTGGCACAGCAGTTAAGCGTCTGCCTTCGGCTCAGGGCGTGATCCCGGCGTTATGGGATCGAGCCCCACATCAGGCTCCTCTGCTGTGAGCCTGCTTCTTCCTCTCCCACTCCACCTGCTTGTGTTCCCTCTCTCACTGGCTGTCTCTATCTCTGTCGAATAAATAAATAAAATCTTTAAAAAAAAAAAAAGAAAGAAAACAGATATGAGGTTGCCTGAGGCTAAGAGTAGAAGAAATGATTGACTGCAAATATACAGAAGGGAACTTCTTGGGGGCAGTCTGAAAAGGCTACCTAGTGTATGATTCCAATTTTATGATATTTGGGAAAAGGCAAAAGTATGGTGATAGTATAAAGATCATTGGTTGCCAGGGGTTTGGGAGATAGAGGAAGGATGAATAGGTGAAGCACAGGGCATTTTAAAATGGTGAAACTATTCTGTATGAAATTGTTATGGTAAATACATGACATTATGCATTTTTCAAAAGCCATAGAACCTTAAATAACACAGATTAGTTAGTTGACTGTATATGTATAGGTCTACACCACACTCAATTCTGTTCTGTTGCTCTATTTGCTTATGCTTACATCCAAACCACACTGTCTTAATTACTGTAACTTTAGAATAAGCTCATTACATAAATGCTCCCAATTTTTTTTCTTTATCCTTGGTAGTACTCATTGACATGAAGTCTACTTTATCTACTACTCAAACAGCTAAATTGATTTTTTATAAGTGGATTTCCAATCTTTCTATTTCCAACCTCTTTGTATCTTTATTTTTAAAGGCTAAAGGTCAGAATGGCTTATAAACAAAACCCAACTATAAGCTGTTTGTTGGATATAATTTTCAAATCCAATCTGACATGTTCTGTATTTTCAGTGGAATTTTTATTCTATCAATATTGATGTAATTACTGATATGGTTATGTCTTTCACCTTGCTGATTGATTTCTATTTGTCCATCTCTTCTTCCTTTGCTCTTCATTTCATAGCCTCATACGTATTATTTGAATATTTTTTAGTATTTCATTTTATCTATTCCTTTGGATTTTTCATTGTGTATCCCTTTTTAGTGGTTACTTAGAGACTATAATATCTGTCCTTAATTTATCACGGTGTACTTTGAATTAATAATATACAACTTCACAAACAATGTAAGAAACTAACTTATGCCCCTCTTCCCACTGTGCTATTGGTATATGTTTTATGTCTACATATTTCAAATTTCACAATGCATTGTTATTGTATTTTCTGTGTGTGGGGGGGCGGGAGTCTTTTATTTTCTTTTTTCAAGTTTTTACTTAAATTCCAGTTAATCATATTTTCTCCAAACAGCCAACAGTCTTTTAAAGAAAAATTTTAAAATATATTTTATATTTATCTACATATTTACCCTTTCTTGTGCCCTCCATTTTCTTCCTAAAAATTCAACCCACCATTGGAATTATTTCTCTTCATCCTGAAAAAAATTTAATCTATTTTTCATGCATGTCCTCAGCATGGAGCCCAACANAAAGAAAACTTTTAAAATATATTTTATATTTATCTACATATTTACCCTTTCTTGTGCCCTCCATTTTCTTCCTAAAAATTCAACCCACCATTGGAATTATTTCTCTTCATCCTGAAAAAAAATTAATCTATTTTTCATGCATGTCCTCAGCATGGAGCCCAACCTAAAGCTCAATCTCATGACCCTGAGATCATGATCTGAAACAAAATCAAGAGGTGGTTGCTTAACCACCTGAGCCACCCAGGTGCCCCTGTTTAGTAATTTTTAGATTATCTCTTTCCATGTGTTTCAGTTTTGATTATTTCTATTGACCTGTCACAATAATTTATTCTGTTTAATTCAGTCTGGTGTTATTCCAATCCAATAAATTCTACATGTCAACTGTATTTTTTTAATAAAGTTTATTTTCTGGGCAGTTTTAAGTTCATGGCAAGATTGAGCTTACTTAGTATAATGGGGGGACCTGGGGGGGGAGGGAAAGGGTTTTCAGGCTTTTTCAGATTCCAATCCAACAGCACAGTTTGGCTGTCTTCCCCTTTTCTTCACAATTTTTCTTTGCCTATAATAAGCTTACTATTGCATCTGCCTATGATTTCCAGACTACCCTTGCCTAAAATTCTTTCTTTTTCCTAATGTTGGCTTTCCTCAGGGCTCTTTCCTCTATCCTATTGTTTTTCTTATTTTGTTTTCTCTCTCAGGATGCTCTCTCTCTTCCATATGCTAGTAATCTCCAAATCATTCTTTGTCTAAGCTTCAGGGGGCCACATGATAGCATTAAGCCTTTCTGAAACACAGAACAGCTTTGGAAATTAGAGACTTCTTAAGAACAAAGAGTAAATTACTCTAGTTTCTAAAGAACAGAAAAGAGTAAGATTTTAGGGCAGGAGTGTTTATTTAAGGGGAAAAAAAACCCATACTTATTGACAATCATATGTTTAAATGTTTCACTATAATTTGCAGTCTAAGGAAGAAATTATAAATTTTATACAGCTTCTTTCATCACCAGGCAATTTACAAATATAATTTGCTTTCAAAGAATCATAGTCATATAAATTACAAAGTGAAGTCTCATAGTGGTTAGGCAGCCTTGTAAATAGCTTTCAAAAATCTTATTAAAAATTGTAATTGGTCCATGAAACTATATATAAATGACAACACAGATTTATTATTGTGTTATACTCCAATTTACCAATTTCTTAGGAAAAACAAATATGGATCTAAAATAACACTTTTATTAGACCATAAACGTGTTTCTTATTAGACCTGCCATTATGTTTGGACCATAAAAAGGCACACTAATGCTTAATGTTACAGAAAAGGAACTTACACTACCTTACGGTCATTTGTGGAGCTCAAATCAAACTTTGTTGTAAAGCTTCCCACTTCAGATGATAGATAGATGATAGATAGATAATAGATAGATGATAGATAGATAGATAGATTGATAGATAATCTTGTCTCTTATACAGTTCAGAATAATCAAATATTCAAAAATTTTAAAATTGGGCATCAATGCCTTATATGTATTGCACATGGATTATTAAAAATAAAACCCATATCCACCTCAACTTTTTAAAGAGCTATATTTCATAAGTTTGTCCAGTGAAAATATCAAAGCCAGGTCCCCCATAATCTCATATTCAAAGCTATCCAAATAAGCATCAAGTAGTAAAAATAGTGATCTTGTTATGAAAACACAGCTTCAATACAAGTTTCTTAGAATCTCCTTCCAAACAGATTCAGAAATTCTGGAACTACTATGCCATAGTAGCTTTGCTTCCCAACTATGATATAAAATTAGACTTAAATCTTGATATGGCTTAGATTTAACTAATAGTAGTCTTGAATCTTAGAATCCCTGAGTCTGAATTTTATAAGCCATGAACACTTACAACTTGAAAATTTCAGAATAACAAATGCACATGTGAAATTTGCTTCAGCATAGATAGTATGGTACTATGTATCTGCTCTTCAGCTTAAGTTATACCTTAGATTCAATCAATTATCACAACTGAAAATTCACATTCCAGGGATGGTCACCTAAGCATTATATCAGCAAATCCACACTTCAGATGGAGCTACTCCAAGGGCTTCAGCTACCTTTATTTCTGATCAATACTAGATTTTTCTAATGAAAATAATGAGTATTAAAAATGGGGTTTCATTAGTGAAATTAATGCTTCTTTGTCAGCATATTAAAAATGAGTTCTCAAGGTAATATTACTGATATACAGGATATGTGTAACTTAAGTTTTAGAGATACCCTCACTTTTGCATGAAAGGTATAATAATCTAGGAAGCACTAGTACCTGCATCTTTGGGCACAATGTGAAATGAGGAGTTCAATGGGAGAAAAAAAAAACACTTTCTTATTTTTTACTCTTTTTTTAAAAAAGATTTTATTTATTTGACAGAAAGAGAGCACGAGCAGGGACAGCAGCAGGCAGAGGGAGAAGCAGGTTCCCCACTGAGCAGGGAGCCCAACATGGGGCTTGATCCCAGGACCCTGGGATCATGACCTGAGCTGAGGCAGACATTTAGCTGACTGAGCCACCAGGCTCCCCTTATTACTTACTCTTTTATAGAGACTTTATATTCATCATCTCATTTAATCCTCAACACTGTTCTCTGGAGTAGATATTTTTGTCCACATACACAGACAAACTGAAGTACACAATAATTCACAACTTACCCAGTGTTATCCAGTTAACAAGTAGTCTAGTTCTGCCTCATTATACAACTCCTCGCTCATTCTGGGAGTTGTGCTTTGAAACATGATAGTGGATAGACTATGGTTTTAAATACAGGTTCAACAAAACAACCTTGTCTTTCAATGCTTAAGTTTGCTATAAAGAGATTTACAAAGACAGAGAACTGTAAACTAGGTATGTTTCAGTCCTTTATTAAAAGAAATCAAATTGGAAGAAATTTTAGTCAGAGCTGGTTGAATAAAAAACACCTATTTGCTATTACTTTGACTCAAAGCTCAGTTAAAACAAAGGAACAAATTTTTCAAAAATAAGGGAGGGATTTCTGATTCTAGTACAGACAGAGTAAATACCATGCCAGACATCTCCCCCCACAGAAAATAACTGTAAAATTCAGACACCATACAAAAAGCAATTGCCTGAAGATAAAAGAGTACAGTGGACAGATTCTTGCACTGTGTAAACATATGCAGGGGAAGAGAGGAGCTATACCAAGAAAATTCCCATTTTCATGACTGTTAGCAAGAGGATAAGTGGTGTTGACATGTCACATGCAAGATAGGTGCCAGTGGGAAGATTTCAGTTTTTCTGACCAAGAGAAAAAGAAAACTAAAATCATGTATACCATGCATGCTGAAGAAAGTGTGGAAACCCTTGAAGGNTGTGGAAACCCTTGAAGGGAAAGAGCCATTTGGAGATTGAATCCTAAATGCTGTCTACCCATATTTTCTACTGGCCCCTGAAACATGCATGTGTGGCACAGAATTGAAGCAGATTAGCAAAAGCAAACNTGAAACATGCATGTGTGGCACAGAATTGAAGCAGATTAGCAAAAGCAAACAAACAAAAAGAACAAGAATTGACATTATAG
>NW_023214561.1:0-599 GCF_002007445.2 Ailuropoda melanoleuca
GAGCCCCCCCCCCCCGGGGGCAGGGGTAGGTAGGAGCTAGAGGTCACACCTGGAACACACCCCCGACCCTTGGGGCGCGTTTGCACTCGTCCGGCACAGGAAAGCTCCTTGAAGCCTTCAGCTCCAGGGACGGGGGTCTGGATGGCTGTCCGGATGGTCCCCAGGGCTCATCCGTGGCTGGACACCGGGCCACGCCAGACCGGGCGGGGGCGAGGGCAGTGAGGCCCAGGGAGAGCAGAGTCGAGCACCACGCCACCCCCTAGTAAGGACGGAGACTGGAGAGGAGGGGGCCCGCCCGGAGACCCTGGAGGGAGGGGGGCTTCCTCCTAACCTTTGGGTGGGTGGGGGCAGCTCACTATCCGCTCCAGGCCCCCGCCGGCTCACACCTGCGCCCCCCACCGCCGGTCGCAGGCAGGGGGTTATCGCTGGGTCGCAGCACCTTGCCTCGCCCCGCAGGCTGAATGAGTCGGGGAGGGGGCGTCGGGAGCCCGCAGGCGGATTAGTCACCCGGGCCGCTGGCGCGTGCAGGGGGTGGGTCCTCCCCTGGCGCCTGGCGCGCGGGCGGGCGCGGGGGGCGGGGCGCGCGGGGCGGGGAGCCC
>NW_023214562.1:0-184 GCF_002007445.2 Ailuropoda melanoleuca
ATATAAAAACTGCATTTTAGATTTTTCTATTCTTTTGAGTGAGGCTTGGATGGGTATGTATTTCCCCCTTAAGACGGCCTTTGCAGTATCCCATAGGTTTTGGACCGTTGTGTTTTCATTCTCGTTGGTCTCCATAAATTGTTTAAATTGATTTTTGATTTCCTGGTTTATCGAGTCATTCCTG
>NW_023214562.1:697-789 GCF_002007445.2 Ailuropoda melanoleuca
TTAGTTTAAAATGCAATCTGCCTGATATGAGAATTGCTACCCCAGCTTTCTTTTGAGGTCCATTGGTGTGAAAGATGGTATTCCATCCCTTT
>NW_023214563.1:0-599 GCF_002007445.2 Ailuropoda melanoleuca
GAGTTCTTAATTTGAAAATGGGGAGAATAATAGTACATGCCATACTGAGCTCTATGAAATTAAATGATAAGATACATGTAAAACATTTAATACTTGTCACATAATAATTACTCATTAATAGCTAGCTATTTTTATTCCCATAGCACTTTGTTTCTGGATTATTTATTCTGTGAGAAGGATGGATAACAAGGTAAGTTCTTGTGGCAATAAGAAATTGTCATGTTTAAGGTTTCTATATTCTTCAGATGCGCTGAGAATAATAACGTTAGTGATATTTTCTGGTTGTCAGCAACTAGTTGCCAGAAATTAGCAGTTCTAAGCAAAGGACATTTCAAATCTTAGATGTCAAAAGTTGGGAGATAATCAGAGTTCTGGTTTTTGGTTCTTAAGCTAGAAAGAAAACTACAAAGGGACACATGCAACACTGCTAGGTGGCTTCTGCTTGGGTAAGGTTATATTCCAATTGAGGATCCATAATACACAGTCTATACAAACCTTTCACCCCAATGTCTCCTGAACTGCCACCCCCTGTCTGACTGTACACACACATATATCCAGAGTGTATGAACATGGCAGTGTAAAGGTATATTACCTCTACC
>NW_023214564.1:0-599 GCF_002007445.2 Ailuropoda melanoleuca
GAGGGAACACAAGCAGGGAGAGTGGGAGAGGAAGAAGCAGGCTCCCAGCGGAGGAGCCTGATGTGGGGTTCAATTCAAGAACACCAGGATCACGCCCTGAGCCAAAGGCCAATGCTTAACGACTGAGCCACCCAGGGGCCCCCTAGAGGAGACTATTTCTTAAAAAGGATATGGACAGAAGATTCTAAAGCAAAGCGTTGTCTACAGAGCTGCAAAATCCTTTAATCTTGGTAATGCCTCTGTTGGTTGTTTTGATGTGTTACCCCGATTCTCCAGTGGGGAATATAGAAATTATTCCCCAGCTGATGAGATTAGAAGCTGACACCTCTCATCTACTAGCTTTGTTTGAGAGCTGCTTCTGCTGAAGAGAACCATGTAGTCTAAAGTTATGTGTTTGTTTTTCCCCTAGGACAGCCCATATCCAATACCTGGCCTTCTCATTTCAATTTGGGGTAACTCTTTAAGGTGATCTTCGCTTCACAGCTCCTAGATGGTTGGTTGAGACCTATGCTGAAACTTTATCACCATAGTCTTCCCCCCTGATCTGGGGGGATATGTTCTAAGACCCCCAGTGGGTGCTTGAAATCTCAGATAGTACC
>NW_023214565.1:0-599 GCF_002007445.2 Ailuropoda melanoleuca
TTCACTAAACAACAAAACATTTTTGGCCTTCACTAAGCTAATCAAGTTCTTTTGATCATGGCAGCGTTATTTTGATCCTGCCTGGCATTTTTGAAAAATGGCTAAGATTCTAGAACAGAAGCATAAAATAGCTGTAATTCTGAAAACATTCTTCTGAATTTTTTACTATCCCTGCATAATTGTGATCTGCTTCAACACAGATGGGCCCTGACTTAAGATGGTTCGACTTAACGATTTTTTGACTTTACGATGGTGCAAAAGCAGTAGACATTCAGTAAAAACCATACTTAAAGTTTGAATTGTGATCTTTCCATGGGCTAGTGATATGTGGTAGGATACTCTCGTGATGCTGGGCAACAGCTGTGAGCTGCAGCTCCCAGTCAGCCGGGTGAGCATGAGAGTGAACAACCGATACACACTCGCAACCTCTCAGGACCCACACCACCATACTGTTTTTCACCTTCAGTACAGTGTTCAATAAATTATACCAGATATTCAATACTTAATCATAAAACAGTTGGCTAATGGAAATGTTCTGAGCACGTTTAAGGTAGGTGAGGCTACGTTATGACATTCAGTAGCTTAGGCGTATCACATGC
>NW_023214567.1:0-599 GCF_002007445.2 Ailuropoda melanoleuca
GCTCCCAGCCCTCCTTCCCAGCTTGTAGTGCTCATCGCAGTGGTGATTAAATAATCGTGTTGTGCTGACCCCATGGGAGGGACCGTGCCTCTCGCATGGATGAGTGAGGGAAGGTGCTAGTCGTCTGAAGTTAAACTTCCCCCACCATCCGCTGGTGTCAGAGGTGTCCCTAGGTGGGCCCCACCTGGAGGAGGTGGGCAGCAGCCTCTGACACACCCCTGCCCTGCAGGGGGGCGGTGACTGCCCAGAGATGAGTGTGGGGGCCATCAAGGCTGCCGTGGAGGTGGCCAACCCCGGCTCCTTCATCTACGTCTTCTCGGACGCCCGCGCCAAGGACTACCACAAGAAGGAGGAGGTCCTGCGCCTCTTACAGCTTAAACAGTCACAGGTGAGTGGGCCGGCCTGGGGAGCTCGAGCCCGGGGGTCTCCAGGGGTGCTGAGGAAGCCGGGGTCCCCACCGTGGGCAGCCCGAGCCCCCACCTGCCGAGCAGAGGGCGGCTGCTTCCCTTCCAGGGTCCCCGCCAGCGCGGCCGCCGGCCCTCAAGACCGAGCTGGGCTGGTGAAGTCCAAGTGTGTTCTCATGCTCTGGGCCCCCCGCC
>NW_023214568.1:0-599 GCF_002007445.2 Ailuropoda melanoleuca
GGAGCCTGCCTAGGTGGTCTCTGGGGCCCAGCCAGGCCAGAGGAGAGAGGGGGAGCTGAAGCCTTGCTTTTGCAAATGCCAGGGACAGAGCTGCGTCTCCCAGGAAGAAGCAGTGGCATGGTGGCCTCCTCCTCTTCTGTTACTGAGCCCTACCTCGGCCTTCCTTAAGCTTTGCAAAGCAGCCCTTAAAGATGCACCAGCGTCTGGAGAATAAAAGAACATTCTCCCTGGTGTTTCTTGATGATCTAATACCCGCTCCATTCCCATCCGCCCTGAGGTTCCAAGCCTCAGGCACCGCCAGCCCAGGTCCTCTTTGGACTTCCAGCTCAAAGGCCAAATGTCCCTTTCGATCTCTCTCCCTGGAAATTTGTTTTCAATTGATATAGAGAAAAACAAAGGAGGTGGTAGAAACAGAGGTGAGCAGAAGGAATGAGGGGCAGAGGTCTGACTGGTGAGGGGGGGTGGTGCTTGTGTCATTCAGGACCACCTCTAGCGCTGTGGCCAGGGGACACCAGGATGAATGGGGTCTCAGAGGTGAACAGGTAAACAGCAGCCCTTTGGGCCCTCCCCAGGCCAAGCCCCCCGCCCCCCCCCCCCCC
>NW_023214569.1:0-600 GCF_002007445.2 Ailuropoda melanoleuca
AAAAAAAAAAAAATCTTTAGGGGAAAGAAGAGGTGTGTGTCACCTGTGAGGCGAAAACTGGGGTGAGAGGTGGGGGGAGCTCCCTTCGGATCGAACAGGTGGTTTTGCAACGTGAGCGAGCTGCGTTAGCCGCAGCGTTGTGCGATGGTGACGGGGTGCTGGCTGCGCCCCCAGCCTCCTTTTCCTCTTCGCGTCCTCTTGGCTTTGCGGTACTCGCGCAGAGTCGCCGCGACGGTGGCGGGAGGGGCTGGCGGCGGTGTAGCTGAGGACCGGGAGCCGCGCGCCTCGCTGCTTCGCACACTCCCCCGGCCTGGAGCGGCGGCGAGACTGGCTCCCGGGCGCACGAGAAGCGCAGGGCGCGCGGGCCGCCCTCGTGGGCTACCTTGCAGACACCTGCCTCGCCTTGTCTCGCGGTCAACTCTGACTTGCCGCTCAAGGCCGAGAGCAAAGGCGTTTGGCTCCGGCCGGCCGGCCTGACTGCAAGAAGGACGCCGAGCCGGCTCGGAGATGCTCGTGGCCCCACCTATTTGCAACCAGACGGGCCGGGACTGGCCGCGGCGGGCGCGGGCGCGGGCGCGGGCGCAGGCGGGGGCGGGGGCG
>NW_023214570.1:0-1557 GCF_002007445.2 Ailuropoda melanoleuca
AAGAAAATTTAAAAATTTTTTATTTATTTGTGAGAGAGAGGGAGAGAACAGGAGCAGGAGGGAAGGGCAAATGGAGAGGGAGAAACTCAGCAGGGAGCCTGATGCAGGGCTAGATCCCAGGACCTGGAGATTATGACCTGAGCTGAAGGCAGAGGCTTAACTGATCAAGCCACCAAGGCACCCACAATTCATTTTCTTTTCAAACAAAATTAATCAGGTTATTGCAATTTTTGAGTGATATATAATGGCATATGAGTATTTTTCAATTTTCTCTGGTTTTATTGAGGTATAATTGACAGGTAACTGTGTAAGTGTAAGGTATACCTCTATTAATTTAATACACTTTTATATTGTAAAATGATAACAGTGTCAATAACTCTGTCACCTCACATAGTTATCATTTCTTTTTTAACAACTCTCTTAGCAACTTCCAAATGTGTCAGAGAGTATTGTTAATTGTAATCAGCATTCTGTACTTTAGACCCTCAGAATTTAGTAGTTCTATAACAGGAAGTTTGTACCCTTTGGCCTACCACCAGTCTGTAAATTTGTTTTTTTGAAGATCCCACTGTAAGTCAGTTCATACAGGACCTGTCTTTCTGTGTGACTTATTTCACTTTGCATAATTCCCTCAAGGTTCATTCATGTTGTCACAAATGTCAGGGTATCCCGCTTTTTTGTGGCTAAAAATATTCCCTTGTAAATACATACCACATTTTTTAAGTCCCTGGATCCACTGATGGACACTTAGGTTGTTTCCGTGTCTTGGCTGTTGTAAATAATGCTGCAGTAAACATAGGCGTGCAGATGCCTCTTTGAGATAATGATTTCATTTTCATCAGATATGTTCCCAGAAATGGGAGTACTGGATGATATGATAGTTCTATTTTTAGTTTTTTGAGGAACCTCCACACTGTTTTGCATAGTGGCTGTACCAGTTTACAGTCCCATAAGGGTGTACAAGGATTCCCTTTTCTGTACATCGTTGCCAGTGGTATCTCTTGTCTTTTGATGAAAGCCATTTTANTGTGTTATCTCTTGTCTTTTGATGAAAGCCATTTTAACATGTGTGAGGTGATGGGTGTATCGTTGTGGTTTTGATTTGCGTTTCCCTGATGAATAGTGATGTTGAGCCCCTTTTTTGGTACCGTTGGCCGTTTGAATATCTTCTGAGGAAAGATGCCTATTAAGGTGCTTGGCCCAGTTTTTAATTGAATTATTTGTTTTTTGCTGTCGGATTATATGAATTCCTTATATATTTTAGATATTAACCATTTTNCAGTGGTATCTCTTGACTTTTGATGAAAGCCATTTTAACAGGTGTGAGGTGATGGGTATATCGTTGTGGTTTTGATTTGTGTTTCCCTGATGAATAGTGATGTTGAGCCCCTTTTTTGGTACCGTTGGCCGTTTGAATATCCTCTGAGGAAAGATGCCTATTAAGGTGCTTGGCCCAGTTTTAAATTGAATTATTTGATTTTTGCTGTCGGATTATATGAATTCCTTATATATTTTAGATATTAACCATTTTTCAGATTCACGGTTTGCAAATATTTT
>NW_023214571.1:0-600 GCF_002007445.2 Ailuropoda melanoleuca
AAAAAGTAATTGTATACAGTAGTTTGCATATTGGGCCTATAAATGTATGTAAATAAATTTAATCTTGGGCCTATAACATATTAAATGTATTATATTTGCCAGTAATAGCACAAAGGAGGCAGATAGAAACAAAGCTGAATTGGACTTAACTATGTAATACTGGGTTTGTAATATTAATTGATGTAATATGTAACATTAATAGATGTAACAATAATACCACAGAAGAGGGGGAAATAGTATAGTTATATAGGAGTCACATGTTTCTATATCTCACTGGAATCAAGCCAGTATAAAGCTAAAGCTGATTCTGTAAGTCAAAATATATATGGTAAGCCCTAGAGCAACCATTAATATATATTATATGTATAAATAGATAGAGTAAAAAAAATCATTAAACAAGGTTAAACATTTCACTGGAAAATACTTAATACAGAAGAAAGCAGTAAAGTAGAAATAAGGGAACAAAAAGACATGAGACACATAGAAAACAAAAAGTAAAGTGGCAGATGTAAATCCAACTGTATCAATAATAACATTAAGTGTGAATGGATTAAACAATCAAATAAAAAATGCAGAGACTGTCAGACTGGGTTTTTTTTT
>NW_023214572.1:0-600 GCF_002007445.2 Ailuropoda melanoleuca
TTCAGTGGTGCTTCAACATCTCAAATCAATCAATGTGATACACCACATTAATACAAGAAAGGACAAGAACCATACTACCCTCTCAAAGGATGCAGAAAAAATCATGTGACAAAATACAGCATCTTTTCTTGATAAAAATCTTTCCTCGTTGTAGGTATAGAGAGCATACCACAACATCATAAAACCCATATATGAAAGACCCATAGTGAATATCATCCTCAATGGGGAAAAACTGAGAGCTTTTCCCCTAACATCAGGAACATGACAGGGATGCCCACTCTCACCACTTTTGTTCAACATAGTACCAGAAGTCCTAGCCTCAGCAATCAGACAACAAAAGGAAATAAAAGGCACCCAAATCAACAAAGAAGTCAAACTTGCACTCTTCACAGGCAACATGATACTCCATGTAGAAAACACAAAAGATCCAAAATCTATAAAGAATTTGTCAAACTCAACACCCACCCTAAAAAGTCCAATCAAGAAATGGGCCAAAGATATAAACAGACATTTCTCCAAAGAAAACATACTAATGGATAATAATATGAAAAAAATCCTCAGTGAGGGAAATACAAATCAAAATCACAATGCAGGGGGGAG
>NW_023214573.1:0-600 GCF_002007445.2 Ailuropoda melanoleuca
GGCACGGTCCTGGGGAACCGGCCACCACTCCCCGGCCCGAGGCAAAGCCGGGGCCAGCGGAGGGGCTGGGGTGGGGGAGGGGACAGGTATGCAGTTTCCTGACTGGACCCCGGCCAGCAAAAACCACCTATCTTGGTTCGGTCAGGCCCTGCCATAGACCTCAGCCCTACAGCCAAGGGAGATCCTGAGCAAGGGGGACCACCCTATTGGAGACCAGGCCTGTGGGGGTGGGAGCTCTCTGCTTGTGCTACTCTTGGGGCTCCCACATTCCACGCCCTGGGGCTTGTCTCCAGCTGCTGCCTCCTTCCACAGCCCACTGCTCCCCCAAGGAGGCCCTAGAACTTGGTGGGAGACAGCCTTTAGAGTCCTGACTGGGCCTACCTACAGGCAAGTGGCAAGCGGGGCATCAACTGGCCCCAATCCCCGCCCCCATCCCGGATGCAGTCCCAGGGTCCTCGGAAGAACAACATCACCACGCTGGAGATCAGGCCTGGTTTGCATAGTCTGCACGTTTAATCACTTTAAAACCTCTAACATTATCTCGTGTCCATTAAATAGAACCAACAATGCTGGGCCTGTTTAAATTACAAGAAAAAAAAA
>NW_023214574.1:0-5899 GCF_002007445.2 Ailuropoda melanoleuca
GAAGGTTGACACTACTAACAAGAGGACATTCTGAAAAAGCACATCAGGACATGGCAATTGAGTCCAGCAGCCCCAGGAAGAAGCACATTACTGTGGCTGGATGTTTCTGGTACAGTGATCAGCAGTGAAATGATTAACAGTGTTGGCATTTAAGTGATCATAATTAGGTTTCAAAGTTAACAGCCCATTGAGATAAATAGTGGAAGTTCACACCTCTCTCAGTGCTATTGTTTATCAGACTGTCAAGTTGCAGATTCAGGAAGACAACATTAATGTGGCTTTGGACACTAATTGCCCAGAGCCAAGTTACATCCACCTGGGAGGGTCCTGTGGGTATTTGTTCAACTAAAATGTCAGAGAATATGCAGTGCTGGGATTCTGCATTGCCTAACAGCCCACGACACTGCACTGATATTTCAACGCAGAGAAGGCGAATGATACGGGAATATGTTTGGTACACAGCTCCTGGCCTCATAATCCACTTGCCTCAGTTTATCCTCTCAAATGGCAATGAAGCTGCTCACTGGACAAAATGGCTTCTGACAGGGATAAAAAATTAAGTGATTTAAACAACAGCAACAAAGAACTCTTTGTGCCTCTGACTTAGATTCCATAACTCCTGTTATTATCCTAAAGGACTTATATGCACATTCCGTCAATAGAAGAGCATTGAGAGCATAATTAAATTAATTTTAATAGAATTCTGAATGATTTGTTCACAATTAAGTTTACACGCATGATTGCACGCTGCCTGATGCTCAATAAGGGTGGAGATTGTAGTTTCAGTTTGCAAATTATTGATTTTTTTTCAAAGACATTCAATAATTAAAGGCAGCAAAAATGGAGAAAAAGAACTAAGCTTTAAAAAAGAATATGTTGCAACGTTAGAGTAGGGGTTGTCTTTTCATGAAGTTTCTTAAAAAAATGAAGACATTGGCGGTTTGTTAATACAGCCCACATGAATAGTTACTGAACATCACTAACAGCTGGCACCATCAAGCAAACTGAAGGAAAACTGAATGTTAGGACTTCCCATGTCTTACCTTGTCACCTTGAACANTGAAGACATTGGCGGTTTGTTAATACAGTCCACATGAATAGTTACTGAACATCACTTGCTTGGCACCATCAAGCAAACTGAAGGAAAACTGAATGTTAGGACTTCCCATGTCTTACCTTGTCACCTTGAACAGTTTTTCTTTGCTTTGGTTTTTTTTCATCCCTCGACCCTTCAGGTTAGAGAATGACTGTGGCATTCTCTTTAACAAGGAGTGTGACCTGGGGGCTTAACAGTGGCCACGGAAAGATGAGGGGCCCCAAGGCCCCAGGTGTGAAAGGGCAGGAGAAGAGGAAAAGAGAGGCATCAGAGAAGAATGGAAAAGAAACACAGAAGCAAGCCAACAGGGGAAGGAATGAAAAGCAGCTGAGGCGATAACTAGGTGGGTATCATCAGTGACCTCAGGAGCCAGGACCATTGTTTCCTTACATCTCAATGAGAAACAGATGCCTAGCTTCTGCTTCTTTGAAGGTGTTCTGCCTTGGGAAGAGTTTCATGAAAGAATTATGCCAGAAAGAAATGGCTGTAATCTTTCTGAAAGAGTAGGAGGTATTTCCATCTCTTACTGTTGAATTTTCCAACTGGGGGAAAAAAATAAAAAGAAAAAATAAATTCAAAAAATATTGTGTTTTATTGTTATGTAAATAAGAGTAAACTCCCTGAGGCCAAGCATTGTGCCTTTTTGATTTTAATATCCTCAATTTAAGCTCAAAGCCTGGAACATAGACTTTTTTTTTCCTTTTTTTTTTTGGAAGAGAGAGAGAATGCACAAGTGGGAAGGGGCAGGGGGAGAAGAAGAGAATCTTAAGCAGGGTCCAGGATGAGGAGCTCAATCTCATGACCCTAAGATCATGATCTGAGCCAAAATCAAGAGTTGGACGCTCATCTGACTGAGCCACCCAGGCGCCCACATAGACTTTTTTTAAAGGGTAAATGCAGAATTTGTGGTGGACACTTTAAAATACATTAATTCACATCTTTTGTCAGGGGATATTAAAAGCCACTGGATAATTATACTAATAATTTTCATATCACACATTAAAAATCATTCATATTTTTCAAAATCCTTCCATAGGACTTTTAGGTTCTTTTGATCCCTGTTGAACTTCTTGCCATTTGAATGCACATCAGTGTCAAGAACAGGAAGAAGATGTAACCATAACATAAACCATGATACGATGGTCAATTTTATGTGTTAACTTGGCTAGGCTAGAACCAGTTATTTAACTCTAACACTAATCTGGTGTTGGTGTGAACAGTGTTTCATAGAGTGACTAAAATCTATAATCATGTTACTTCAAGTAAGGAAGATTATTTTATATAATCTGGGTGGTTCTAATCATAAAGTGAAAGCTTTAAGAACAGGCTTCCCTAAGAAAGAAGGAACACCTCCTGTGGATAACGCCATCAGCCCCTGGCAGGGAGCTCCAGCCTGCCCTTCCAGAGGGCCTGCACCCCATTCCAAACTTGCCCAGTCAGCTGCCAAAAGTGCACACGTCAATAAATCTCAATGCCTCCAATAAATCTCTTAAAACCCCCCAGCTTTATTGAGATACAATTCACATGCCAAATAATTTACATATTTAAAAGTGTATAATTCAACAGTTTTATTATATTATTTATTATTTATTAATTTTTAAAACTGTGTAAAAGACATATAACAAAATTTGCTGTTTTAATAATTTTTAAGTGTACGATTCAGTGGCGTTAACTGCATTCACAATGCCATGCAATCGTCATCACTATTTCTGAAGCTTTTTCATCACTGCTGACAAAACTCTAACCATTAAGCAATAACTTCTCAT
This sequence comes from Ailuropoda melanoleuca, assembly GCF_002007445.2. Lineage (NCBI taxonomy): Eukaryota > Metazoa > Chordata > Mammalia > Carnivora > Ursidae > Ailuropoda > Ailuropoda melanoleuca. Next base: position 2,863 of record NW_023214574.1, read on the forward strand.
TCTCCCCTCCTCCAACTCTTGGTAACACCTCATCTACTTTCTGTCCTAGAATAGGCAAACTCATATCTGATAACTGATATCAGTACTTCACTCCCTTTCATGGCTGACGACTATTTCATCATGTGGATACAGCATGTTTTGTCTAATCATCTGGTGATGGACATGAGTTGTTCCCATCTTCTAGCTATTGTGCATAATGCGGCAATGCACATCGGCATACAATGCTCTGCTTGACTCTCTGCTTTCAGTTCCTTTGGGCCTATACCTAGGAATGAAATTGCTGGGTCATATGGTCAATAGAATATATATATATATTCGATTGGTTTTCCTTCTCTGGTTGAATCCTGGCTGATGCAAAGGCATGGGATAGGGGAAGAGAGAGAAAGAACCTCACCCATTTGCAAATCTGAAAGTAATCTCTGGTGTATGTGTGCTATATTTGCTCCAGTTAAAACACCCTGTTTTAGATATAGCATTGTTGATACAGTTGAAGCTCTTACAATCCCATTCTTCACTCCAGTTCCATTCCCTACCCCTCCTCTTGTAGGGTAAGGAACATTCTACAGCTGGTGCATACCATTCTGATCCATGTGTACATATTTTCAATATATGTAAATGAACAAACTGCTGAGCATCATATTTTGAGTTTTAGAAATTTACATAAATGACATAATACTTCATCTTTTTTGTAATTTATGTTTTTCACTACTATAATATATTGAACATCCATTCAAATTTATACATGTAAATCTGGTTCATTTATTTTAACTTCTGAATAGTATTCCATTGTAAAAATACATCATTATATTTCATACACTTCCTATTGATTCTAGTTTTTCACTATTTCAAATAGTGTAGCAATGGATCCTTTTCATGTTTCCTCATAAAAATGTGTAAAAATTTAGGATGTAATTAAAAATGGAAACTTTCTTCTCTATCTGTGTCTAATCTGATGTTTATGATATCCTTTGGGTTTTTAATTCCGAATACTACTGTTTTTGAGAAGTTTTATTGGCTCTTTTTTCAAAGGACCAGTTCTTTTTATGTATTTTCCTATCATTTCATTATGATATTTCCCATACTCTGTATAAAGGCAGTGATACAAAAAAGAAGATAGTTAAGAAAAGAAAGAAGGTAGGGGCGCCTGGCTGGCTCTGTTGGTAGAGCACTTGACTCTCGGTCTCGGGGTTGTTAAGTTTGAGCCCCATGTTGCATTTAGAGATTACTTAAAAATAAAAATCTATTTTTATTAAGAGCAGATTTTTAAAAAAGATTTTATCTATTTTGCTTGAGAGAGAAAGAGAGAGGGATCCCATTTTTACTTAACTGCCCCCTTTAAAGGCTCTATCTCTAAATATAGTCATGTTCTGAGGTACTGCGATTTAGGGCTTCAATATATGATTAGGGGTACAATTCAGCTCATAACAAAAAGGATAATATTAAAACCTATTGCATATGATTTGGAGGAGAAGAATTGAAAATATATGTATAACTCATTTAGTACAATACCTGGGACCCAGTAACTACTAAGTAAATCACCTAGATGAGAAGAAAACCTGAAGGCCTATAAAGGAAGTAGAGAAGAAAACTCAAGATTCACTTTCTGAGTCATTTCTTCTGGAACACATTCCCTGACCAACCTCCTTGCCTGCACATGGGTCTCTGATTTGCTCCGGTCCTGTCTGCCTAGTTCCATTATGGCACTCCTCCTGGGATTGTCTTCCAATCGATGGAGAGCTCTTCGACTCTCCATCTTGACCAGAGGTCATGTCTATCTTTATATCATCAACATAGAAGCAGGACAAATTGCACAAGCATATTTATTGAATAAATGAATGATTGTCAACGTTTTACTGAGACAACACAGTNAATGAATGATTGTCAACGTTTTACTGAGACAACACAGTGACTCATTTCCACCCCCCCCCACACACATTTTTACAGCAAATGTATACATAAATGAGGATTTAAGAATACTAAAAACTGCTTTGATTCTTGGGTAATTTGAATCTGCTTTTATTCGTCGAAGTTGCTGTTTCAAGTTTCCCCTGTTGAGTAAGGGAAAACCTGATAAGTTTGAGCAGCACGCAATCCACACACTGTTATACTTCCTCAATATTTAGCTAGCTTTCCCTTTCTTTCTCCCACTGCCCTGGAACAAATGCTGAATTTTAATTTTGTGATTTTATATCTAAATTTTAGCTTTAGCCCGTTCATAGTTATGAATATATAAATTCCCCCCATGCCCACCCCCAAAAAAGAAACATCAAAACTCAAAACAAGCTTTATGTAAATTTGCTTTCTCAACTTCATGCACCTGAGTTAAATGAGGCTCTTAAGAACGGTTGCAATTTGGTTAATGTTTTCCTCCTGATGCAGAATTTCAATTTGGAATTGTATTTCTGAAAAGGTGGTACAATTTAGGAGGCTGACTAAATGTAGGAGGCCATTTAATATGATGCTTTCTCTATTAAGGAGAGTAGGAGGGCTTCTTCTGGGGTATTAACTATGCCAAAAGTTCACCAAGGTCAGGGAGCAACAAATGTCCTTGACACTGGAAAGGTCTGTTTGGAAATCTGAGAAGTATTTAGAGCCCTAGTTGTTGTTTTTAATGCTGTCAATGGGTGACAGAATGCTAATTAGTCAGATTAACTAAGTGGTTGAGTCATACTGTAACCCTTCTTAAAAAAGAGGCTTCCATTTTGAGATGCTAAATGAGGCCATAAAGGCAGCCAACCATACCATTTTTGAAAGATAAGAGAGTACCAGTGAGGCTGTTAACATAGCAAGCGAATTAAGTTTTGTGAGTGTTGTGTGTGCATGTATCTGTATATACCTGTATATATTAATATACACATAGATGGAAGGGCCGGTTTTCATATGTAACAAGCACTTAAATAAACCCTGCAACAAGCTTAGGTTTCAAAGATATTTAATCAGATCAATTTATTCTTTAAGGAAAACATATTCACAATTTTTATTTGAAATAAAAATTCTAAAACTTAAGACTTGAACAATTTTCCTAAAAATTGTGACT